>NW_025533492.1:647500-740000 GCF_020615455.1 Coregonus clupeaformis | reverse complement strand
AGTCTGCAAATGCGAGGATGCTTTATTATACAAGGTACATTGTTATGGTGAAAATTAGCTTCCCCAAACTTGAAACTCTATGTTAGAATAACTGTCCACATTTACTTTTCCTCAGCCAACAAGACGAGTAACGAACAGCAAAATCACTAGCCTACAGTGCATTGCAAAAGTATTCATCCCCCTTGGTGTTTTTCCTATTTTGTTGCATTACAACCTGTAATTTAAATTGATTTTTATTTGGATTTCATGTAATGGCAAACACAAAATAGTCCAAATTGGTGAAGTGAAATGAAAAAAATTACTTGTTTCAAAATATTCTAACAAATAAATAACGGAATAGTGGTGCGTGCATATGTATTCACCCCTTTTGCTATGAAGCCCCTAAATAAGATCTGGTGCAACCAATTACCTTCAGAAGTCACATAATTAGTTAAATAAAGTCCACCTGTGTGCAATCTAAGTGTTACATGATCTGTCACATGATCTCAGTATATATACACCTGTTCTGAAAGGCCCCAGAGTCTGCAACACCACTAAGCAAGGGGCACCACCAAGCAAGCGGCACCATGAAGACCAAGGAGCTCTCCAAACAGGTCAGGGACAAAGTTGTGGAGAAGTACAGATCAGGGTTGGGTTATAAAAAAATATCAGAAACTTTGAACATCCCACGGAGCACCATTAAATCCATTATTAAAAAAGAAAGAATATGGCACCACAACAAACCTGCCAAGAGAGGGCCGCCCACCAAAACTCAAGGACCTGGCAAGGAGGGCATTAATCAGAGAGGCAACAGAGACCAAAGATAACCCTGAAGGAGCTGCAAAGCTCCACAGCGGAGATTGGAGTATCTGTCCATAAGACCACTTTAAGCCGTACACTCCACAGAGCAGGCCAGAAAAAAACCATTGCTTAAAGAAAAAAATAAGCAAACACGTTTGTTGTTCGCCAAAAGCCATGTGGGAGACTCCCCAAACATATGGAAGAAGGTGCTCTGGTCAGATGAAACTAAAATTGAGCTTTTTGGCCATCAAGGAAAACGCTATGTCTGGCACAAACCCAACACCTCTCAACATCCCCCGAGAACACCATCCCCACAGTGAAACATGGTGGTGGCAGCATCATGCTGTTGGGATGTTTTTCATCGGCAGGGACTGGGAAACTGGTCAGAATTGAAGGAATGATGGATGGCACTAAATACAGGGAAATTCTTGAGGGAAACCTGTTTCAGTCTTCCAGAGATTTGAGACTGGGACGGAGGTTCACTTTCCAGCAGGACAATGACCCTAAGCATACTGCTAAAGCAACACTCAAGTGGTTTAAGGGGAAACATTTAAATGTCTTGGAATGGCCTAGTCAAAGCCCAGACCTCAATCCAATTGAGAATCTGTGGTATGACTTAAAGATTGCTGTACACCAGCGGAACCCATCCAACATGAAGGAGCTGGAGCAGTTTTGCCTTGAAGAATAGGCAAAAATCCCAGTGGCTAGATGTGCCAAGCTTATAGAGACATACCCCAAGAGACTTGCAGCTGTAATTGCTGCAAAAGGTGGCTCTACAAAGTATTGACTTTGGGTGATCTGAAAAGTCATAGTCAATTGATCAATAACATAATAATACTATTAGCAAAAATGTTTATTTTCAATTCACAATCTGTAGAAACAATGAGAATAGAAAGGTTCAGAACTTTTGTAAGACATCACAGTACAGTTGAAATATATATGGCAAATAGACAGGTGTACCAACTAGACAATACAAGACAAACATCGAAACATCGAGCGGCAGTAGCTAGTACTCCGAGGACGACGAACGCCGAAGCCTGCCCGAGCAAGGAGGAGGAGCAGCCTCGGCGGCATCCGTGACACATTGTAGGATTTTTAATGAATTTATTTGCAAATTATGGTGGAAAATAAGTATTTGGTCAATAACAAAAGTTTCTCAATACTTTGTTATATACCCTTTGTTGGCAATGACACAGGTCAAACGTTTTCTGTAAGTCTTCACAATGTTTTCACACACTGTTGCTGGTATTTTGGCCCATTCCTCCATGCAGATCTCCTCTAGAGCAGTGATGTTTAGGGGCTGTCACTGGGCAACATGGACTTTCAACTCCCTCCAAAGATTTTCTATGGGGTTGAGATCTGGAGACTGGCTAGGCCAGTCCAGGACCTTGAAATGCTTCTTACGAAGCCACTCCTTCGTTGCCCGGGCGGTGTGTTTGGGATCATTGTCATGCTGAAAGACCCAACCATGTTTCATCTTCAATGCCCTTGCTGATGGAAGGAGGTTTTCACTCAAAATCTCACGATACATGGCCCCATTCATTCTTTCCTTTACACGGATCAGTCATCCTGGTCCCTTTGCAGAAAAACAGCCCCAAAGCATGATGTTTCCACTCCCATGCTTCACAGTAGGTATGGTGTTCTTTGGATGCAACTCAGCATTCTTTGTCCTTCAAACACGACGAGTTGAGTATTTACCAAAAAGTTATATTTTGGTTTCATCTGACCATATGACATTCTCCCAATCCTCTTCTGGATCATCCAAATGCACTCTAGCAAACTTCAGACGGGCCTGGACATGTACTGACTTAAGCAGGGGGATACGTCTGGCACTGCAGGATTTGAGTCCCTGGCGGCGTAGTGTGTTACTGATGGTAGGCTTTGTTACTTTGGTCCCAGCTCTCTGCAGGTCATTCTAGGTCCCCCCGTGTGGTTCTGGGATTTATGCTCACCGTTCTTGTGATCATTTTGACCCCACAGGGTGAGATCTTGCGTGGAGCCCCAGATCGAGGGAGATTATCAGTGGTCTTGTATGTCTTTCCATTTCCTAATAATTGCTCCCACAGTTGATTTCTTCATACCAAGCTGCTTACCTATTGCAGATTCAGTCTTCCCAGCCTGGTGCAGGTCTACAATTTTGTTTCTGGTGTCCTTTGACAGCTCTTTGGTCTTGGCCATAGTGGAGTTTGGAGTGTGACTGTTTGAGGTTGCGGACAGGTGTTTTTTATTCTGATAACAAGTTCAAACAGGTGCCATTAATACAGGTAACGAGAGCCAGAAATCGTGCTTGTTTGTAGGTGACCAAATACTTATTTTCCACCATAATTGGCAAATAAATTCATAAAAAATCCTACAATGTGATTTGTCTGTCATAGTTGACGTGTACCTATGATGAAAATTACAGGCCTCTCTCATTTTTTAAGTGGGAGAACTTGCACAATTGGTGGCTGACTAAATACTTTTTTCCCCCTCTGTATATATATATTTATATATAAACATGGGGGATTGGAAGTGATGCAGACAATTACATTGATAGAAGTTACAGTCTATCTGCAATATTAAGCTGATATACCCCCCCCCCAAAAAAAAAAAAAATTACTATTGACTTTGGTGAATAGTTCTGCACGCTCAAGTTCTCTTTTTTTGTCTTATTTCTTGTTTGTTTCACAATAAAAAATATTTTGGATCTGTCAGAGTGTCAGTGTAAACTTTGCTGCTGTTCAGACTGACAGAACTCAGCATTCAGAGGATACTGATACTGCCAATAAGTTGGATGCCAGTAAGTGGTCTCTCTCTCTCTCTCTCTCTCTCTCTCTCTCTCTCTCTCTCTCTCTCTCTCTCTCTCTCTCTCTCTCTCTCTCTCTCTCTCTCTCTCTCTCTCTCTCTCTCTCTCTCTCTCTCTCTCTCTCTCTCTCTCTCTCTCTCTCTCTCTCTCTCTCATCTTTAGCCTGTGGTGGTTATCTAATTCTCTCAGAGAATTAGGCAGATTTTTCCAAGGGCATTTAATAAACGACTCTCTTTCCCTTCTCTCTCGCTCTCTTTCTCACTTTCTCTCCCGCTCTCTCTACCCCCCCTCCCTCCCCTCATTCCTGATAGTGCAGTAGGATTTATGACATGCGAGGCCTTGTGGCCCACATCGCAATACATTATTCAAATTCAGACGAGCGCTCCGAATCCCAGAGCAATAAGAACTGAGGGAGTAGTGTATTGGCTGGGGTGCTGCAGCCAGCCTGAGGGAGTAGTGTATTGGCTGGGGTGCTGCAGCCAGCCTGAGGGAGTAGTGTATTGGCTGGGGTGCTGCAGCCAGCCTGAGGGAGTAGTGTATTGGCTGGGGTGCTGCAGCCAGCCTGAGGGAGTAGTGTATTGGCTGGGGGTGCTGCAGCCAGCCTGAGGGAGTAGTGTATTGGCTGGGGTGCTGCAGCCAGCCTGAGGGAGTAGTGTATTGGCTGGGGTGCTGCAGCCAGCCTGAGGGAGTAGTGTATTGGCTGGGGTGCTGCAGCCAGCCTGAGGGAGTAGTGTATTGGCTGGGGGTGCTGCAGCCAGCCTGAGGGAGTAGTGTATTGGCTGGGGTGCTGCAGCCAGCCTGAGGGAGTAGTGTATTGGCTGGGGTGCTGCAGCCAGCCTGAGGGAGTAGTGTATTGGCTGGGGTGCTGCAGCCAGCCTGAGGGAGTAGTGTATTGGCTGGGGTGCTGCAGCCAGGCTTCGGTGGAAGAGGCGGTGGAATTGCATTGCCTCACCTAGCTGCCAGAGGATCAAGGTTGAGACCTATAATTTATGGCAAGGTGAGATATTTCACTGAAGTCATTGCCTGTATCCTAAATGGTACCCTATTCCCTATGTGGGCTCTGGTCTAAAGTAGCGCACTATATAGGGAAATGGGTGCCATTTAGGAAGGGGAATAAAGGAATAGAACGCCATGACTCAGCACTTTAGACCTCCATTTAATTTCAGCTGAAATCAACATCTCCCCATACCTCCACACCCTCACCTCGCCTCTCACCTACGGTTAGCTGCAGCTTTTCGAGAGAGAGAGAGAGAGGGAGGGAGAGAGGGGGAGAGAGAGAGAGAGAGAGAGAGAGAGAGAGAGAGAGAGAGAGAGAGAGAGAGAGAGAGAGAGAGAGAGAGAGAGAGAGAATACACTACCAGCCAAAAGTTTGGACACACCTACTCATTCAAGGGTTTTTCTTTATTTTTACAATGTAGAATAATAGTGAATACTTCAAAACTATGAATTAACTTAAAGTAATGATGGACTGTCGTTTCTCTTTGCTTATTTGTGTCAGGAATCTGATGTGGATGTGGTGTGGGAATCAAGTGCAGGACACAGAAGCTTTGTCTAACCAGACTTTACTGACGACAACAAAATAACAAAACGGGCCTAAACAAACCCGGAGGCGAACGATTACGCAACAGTGCGTAAAACACCCAAAATACCGACTGCGCACGAAACAACAGTGCGACGGTTATAAACTAGCGAAAGGCAAAATAAACAGCACCAACAGACAGGCGGAACAATTACACACAACACATGACTAACAAATGGAAAACTTATAGGGTACATAATTAACACTAACAGGGAACAGGTGTACAAAGAAGACAAAACCAAACAAACATCAAAAACATACAACGGTGGCAGCTAGTACTCCGGGGACGACGACCGCCGAAGCCTGCCCGAGCAAGGAGAAGGAGCAGCCTCGGCCGAAACCGTGACAATTTGAGCTTTTCTTGCCATTATATGTGGACTTGGTCTTTTACAAAATAGGGCTATCTTCTGTGTACCCCCCCTACCTTGTCACAACACAACACAAACTCTCCTTCCAGACTCACATAAAGAATCTCCAATCCAAAGTTAAATCTAGAATCGGCTTCCTATTTCGCAACAAAGCCTCCTTCACTCATGCTGCCAAACATGCCCTCGTAAAACGGACTATCCTACCGATCCTTGACTTCGGCGATGTCATTTACAAAATAGCCTCCAACACTCTACTCAGCAAATTGGATGTAGTCTATCACAGTGCCATCCGTTTTGTCACCAAAGCCCCATATACTACCCACCACTGTGACCTGTACGCTCTTGTTGGCTGGTCCTCACTACATATTCCTCGCCAAACCCACTGGCTCCAGGCCATCTATAAATCACTGCTAGGCAAATCCCCGCCTTATCTTAGCTCATTGGTCACCATAGCAGCACCCACCCGTAGTCTGCGCTCCAGCAGGTATATCTCACTGGTCATTCCCAAAGCCAACACCTCCTTTGGCCGCCATTCCTTCCAGTTCTCTGCTGCCAATGACTGGAACGAATTGCAAAAATCTCTGAAGCTGGAGACTCTTATCTCCCTCACTAACTTTAAGCATCAGTTGTCAGAGCAGCTTACCGATCACTGCACCTGTACACAGCCCATCTGAAATTAGCCCACCCAACTACCTCATCCCTATATTGTTATTTATTTTGCTCTTTTGCACCCCAGTATCTCTATTTGCACATCATCTTCTGCACATCTATCACTCCAGTGTTAATACTATTGTAATTATTTTGCACTATGGCCTATTTATTGCCTTACCTCCATAACTTACTACATTTGCACACACTGTATATAGATTTTCTGTTGTATTTTTGACTTTATGTTTTTTACCCCATATGTAACTCTGTGTTGTTTTTATCGCACTGCTTTGCTTTATCTTGGCCAGGTCGCAGTTGTAAATGAGAACTTGTTCTCAACTAGCTTACCTGGTTAAATAAAGGTGAAATAAAAATTTTTAAAAAACTGATTGTCTTAAACGCATTAAGAAGGAAAGAAATTCCACAAATTCCCTTTTAAAGCACACCTGTCAATTGAAATGCATTTAAAAAATATATATATATATATTTCACCTTTATTTCACCAGGTAAGCCAGTTGAGAACAAGTTCTCATTTACAACTGCGACCTGGCCAAGATAAAGCAAAGCAGTGTGATAAAAACAACAACACAGAGTTACATATGGGGTAAACAAAACATTAAGTCAAAAATACAACAGAAAATATATATACAGTGTGTGCGAATGTAGTAAGTTATGGAGGTAAGGCAATAAATAGGCCATAGTGCAAAATAGTTACAATTTCGTATTAACACTGGAATGTTAGATGAGCAAAAGATGATGTGCAAATAGAGATACTGGGGTGCAAATTAGCAAAATAAATAACAATATGGGGATGAGGTAGTTGGGTGGGCTAATTTCAGATGGGCTGTGTACAGGTACAGTGATCGGTAAGCTGCTCTGACAACTGATGCTTAAAGTTAGTGAGGGAGATAAGAGTCTCCAGCTTCAGAGATTTTTGCAGTTCGTTCCAGTCATTGGCAGCAGAGAACTGGAAGGAATGGCGGCCAAAGGAGGTGTTGGCTTTGGGGATGACCAGTGAGATATACCTGCTGGAGCGCAGACTACGGGTGGGTGTTGCTATGGTGACCAGTGAGCTAAGGTAAGACAGGGATTTGCCTAACAGTGATTTATAGATGACCTGGAGCCAGTGGGTTTGGTGACGAAGATGTCGTGAGGGCCAGCCAACAAAAGCGTACAGGTCACAATGGTGGGTAGTATATGGGGCTTTGGTGACAAAACGGATGGTACTGTGATAGACTACATCCAATTTGCTGAGTAGAGTGTTGGAGGCTATTTTGTAAAGTCAAGGATCGGTAGGATAGTCAGTTTTACGAGGGCATGTTTGGCAGCATGAGTGAAGGAGGCTTTGTTGCGAAATAGGAAGCCGATTCTAGATCTAACTTTTCATTGGAGATGCTTAATGTGAGTCTGGAAGGAGAGTTTACAGTCTAACCAGACACCTAGATATTTGTAGTTGTCCACATACTCTAGGTCAGACCCGTCGAGAGTAGTGATTCTAGTCGGGCGGGCGGGTGCCAGCAGCGTTCGATTGAAGAGCATGCATTTAGTTTTACTAGTGTTTAAGAGCAGTTGGAGGCTACGGAAGGAGTGTTGTATGGCGTTGAAGCTCGTTTGGAGGTTTGTTAACACAGTGTCCAATGAAGGGCCAGATGTATAAAAAATGGGGTCGTCCGCATAGAGGTGGATCCGAGCATCACCAGCAGCAAGAGCGACATCATTGATTTACACAGAGAATAGAGTCGGCCCGAGAATTGAACCCTGTGGCACCCCCATAGAGACGGCCAGAGGTCCAGACAACAGGCCCTCCGATTTGACACATTGAACTCTATTTGAGAAGTAGTTGGTGAACCAGGTGAGGCAGTCATTAGAGAGTTGCAGCGGAGGGCAAGTTGCAGCGGAGGGTGCAGAGCTGGTGGCCGGGGTAGTGGTAGCCAGGTGGAAAGCATGGCCAGCCGTAGCAAAATGCTTGTTGAAATTCTCGATTATTGAAGATTTATCGGTGGTGACAGTGTTTCCTAGCGTCAGTGCAATGGGCAGTTGGGAGGAGGTGCTCTTATTTTCCATGGACTTTATAGTGTCCCAAAACTTTTTGGAGTTAGTGCTACAGGATGCACATTTCTGTTTGAAAAAGCTAGCCTTTGCTTTCATAACTGATTGTGTATATTGGTTCCTGACTTCCCTGAAAAGTTGCATATCGCGGGGGCTGTTCGATGCTAATGCAGTACGCCACAGGATGTTTTTGTGCTGGTCAAGGGCAGTCAAGTCTGAGGAGAACCAGGGGCTATATCTGTTCTTAGTTCTGAATTTTTTGAACGGGGCATGCTTATTTGAGATTGAGAGGAAAGCACTTTTAAAGAACAACCAGGCATCCTCTACTGACGGAATGAGGTCAATATCCATCCAGGATACCCGGGCCAGGTCAATTAGAAAGGCCTGCTCGCTAAAGTGTTATAGGGAGCGTTTGACATTACGGATGCAGGCAATAAGGCAGTGATCGCTGAGATCCTGGTTGAAGACAGCGGAGGTGTATTTAGAGGGTAAATTTGTCAGGACGATATCTATGAGGGTGCCCATGTTTACAGATTTAGGGTTGTACCTGGTAGGTTCGTTGATAATTTGTGTGAGATTGAGGGCATCTAGTTTAGATTGTAGGTTGGCCGGGGGTGTTAAGCATATCCCAGTTTAGGTCACCAAGCAGTACGAACTCTGAGGATAGATGGGGGCAATCAGTTCACATATGGTGTCCAGGGCACAGCTCGGGCTGAGGGGGGGTCTGTAGCAAGCGGCAACAGTGAGAGACTTATTTCTGGAAAGGTGGATTTTTAGAAGTAGAAACTCAAACTGTTTGGGCACAGACCTGGATAGTATGATAGAGCTCTGCAGGCTATCTCTACAGTAGATTGCAACCCCACCCCCTTTGGCAGTTCTATCGAGACGGAAAATGTTGTAGTTGGGGATGGACATTTTTGAATTTTTGGTGGCCTTCCTAAGCCAGGATTCAGACACTGCTAGGACATCAGGGTTGGCGGAGTGTGCTAACGCAGTGAATAACTCAAACTTAGTGAGGAGGCTTCGGATGTTAACGTGCAAGAAACCAATGCTTTTACGGTTACAGAAGTCAACAAATGATAACGCCTGGGGAGTAGGAGTGATACTGGGGGCTACAGGGCCTGGGTTAACCTCTACATCACCAGAGGAACAGAGGAGTAGAATAAGGATACGGCTAAAGGCTTTATAGTGTCCCAAAACTTTTTGGAGTTAGTGCTACAGGATGCACATTTCTGTTTGAAAAAGCTAGCCTTTGCTTTCATAACTGATTGTGTATATTGGTTCCTGACTTCCCTGAAAAGTTGCATATCGCGGGGGCTGTTCGATGCTAATGCAGTACGCCACAGGATGTTTTTGTGCTGGTCAAGGGCAGTCAAGTCTGAGGAGAACCAAGGGCTATATCTGTTCTTAGTTCTGAATTTTTTGAACGGGGCATGCTTATTTGAGATTGAGAGGAAAGCACTTTTAAAGAACAACCAGGCATCCTCTACTGACGGAATGAGGTCAATATCCATCCAGGATACCCGGGCCAGGTCAATTAGAAAGGCCTGCTCGCTAAAGTGTTATAGGGAGCGTTTGACATTACGGATGCAGGCAATAAGGCAGTGATCACTGAGATCCTGGTTGAAGACAGCGGAGGTCTATTTAGAGGGTAAATTTGTCAGGACGATATCTATGAGGGTGCCCATGTTTACAGATTTAGGGTTGTACCTGGTAGGTTCGTTGATAATTTGTGTGAGATTGAGGGCATCTAGTTTAGATTGTAGGTTGGCCGGGGTGTTAAGCATATCCCAGTTTAGGTCACCAAGCAGTACGAACTCTGAGGATAGATGGGGGGCAATCAGTTCACATATGGTGTCCAGGGCACAGCTCGGGCTGAGGGGGGTCTGTAGCAAGCGGCAACAGTGAGAGACTTATTTCTGGAAAGGTGGATTTTTAGAAGTAGAAGCTCAAACTGTTTGGGCACAGACCTGGATAGTATGATAGAGCTCTGCAGGCTATCTCTACAGTAGATTGCAACCCCACCCCCTTTGGCAGTTCTATCGAGACGGAAAATGTTGTAGTTGGGGATGGACATTTCTGAATTTTTGGTGGCCTTCCTAAGCCAGGATTCAGACACTGCTAGGACATCAGGGTTGGCGGAGTGTGCTAACGCAGTGAATAACTCAAACTTAGTGAGGAGGCTTCGGATGTTAACGTGCAAGAAACCAATGCTTTTACGGTTACAGAAGTCAACAAATGATAACGCCTGGGGAGTAGGAGTGATACTGGGGGCTACAGGGCCTGGGTTAACCTCTACATCACCAGAGGAACAGAGGAGTAGAATAAGGATACGGCTAAAGGCTTTAAGTACTGGTCTTCTAGTGCGTTGGGTACAGAGAAAAAAAGGGGCAGATTTCTGGGTGTTGTAGAATAGATTCAGGGCATTATGTACAGACAATGATATGAAAGGATATGAGTACAGTGGAGGTAAACCTAAGCGTTGGGTCACGATGAAAGAGATAGCATCACTGGAGGAACCGATTGAGTCGGTCTCTGCGTGTATGGGGGGTGGGACAAAGGAGCTATCTAAGGCAGGTTGAGCTGGGCTGGGGGATCTACAGTGAAATAGTACAATAAGAAATAACCGAAACAGCAATAAGCAAGGCATATTGAAATGGGAGAGAGGCATAAAGCAATCACAGGTGTTATTCGAGAGAGCTAAGACAACAGCTGGTAATGGCGACAGTTTGGGCTGAGGCTAAACATAAACAGGATGCGGTACCGTATAAAGGAACAGTCCAGCAGGCATCAGCTGTATAGCTGAGTTATCATAAGGTCCGGTGAACAGCAATAGGAGAGTTTGGAGGTAGTTCGGGGGCTGCTACAGCACTGGTGAGCAAGAGGCCCGGCTTGCGTGTGTTAGCGGGCCGGGGATAGCAGATGGATCTTCGTTGTCGACGTCGTAATGGGAAGCTGTTGAAACCACATCAGACGATTTCATCGGCAAACCAGTCGTGTTGGATCGGTGGGGCTCCGTGTCAACACTAGGAGGTCCCGTCCGGTTGACAGAGAGGTAGGTAGCCGGGAGAAGGGCCTGGCTTGCGGCTAGCTCGAGGCTGATTAGCCAACAACAACGTCCATTTGATTGCAGCTATCTAGCTGCGATGATCCGGTGTTAAAGGTCCAGTGAATCAGTGATTCCGGCAGAAAAAACGATATGTTCTGGGTCGATAACGCGCTGTGCAGACAGTGCAGACTGGCCGATAATAGTCCAGACTAGAGCTGGCTGGTAGGTAGTGCAGGCCATGGACAATGGTGAGAAACCGCTAGTGGTGGCTAATGGCAAGTAGCTAGTTATTTGGCTACTCCCGTCCGGTAGATAGAGAGGTAGATAGCCGGGATATGGGCCTGGCCCACTTTAAGAAATGGAACACTAGTCACTTTAATAATGTTTACATATCTTGCACTACTCATCTCATATCTATATACAGTATTCTAAACTATTCTACTGTATCTTAGTCCACGCCGCTCTGACATCGCTCGTCCATATATTTATTTATATATTTTTTACTTCATTCCTTTACTTAGATTTGTGTGTATTGGGTATATGTTGTGAAATTGTTAGATATTACTTGTTAGATATTACTGCACTGTCGGAGCTAGAAGCACAAGCATTTCGCTACACCCGCAATAACATCTGCTAAACACGTGTATGTGACCAATAACATTTGATTTGATAATTGACCATTAATTAACATAAACACACATAGCATACAAACAACTGATGCAAACCTTTGAAACGTCTACATTTGAAAAAGTCTTATACATCCATTTAATATAGCCTACATCATCACAATAAATCCATTTATTTATTTTAGACAGGTCTAAAGAAACCTGAAATGAAGAAAATGTAGCCTATTTCAGAAGAACAGAATAGGATCCTCTGAGTTGTCCTTATGTTAGGTCCTGATCTGGCTATGCCATATGGCTGTGGGCTACACTAGTTCATTTAGCAGACAAGATTAGCTTAGAATTCCGTTGCATTATCTTATATTAAGAACATTAATAAATAACACAGAGTGATGCAGATGGACAGATGGGGACTGGGATTGGGGTTATCTTTGTATACATTTAATTTGATGTTTTTTTCATACCTGTAACCAACCTCAAATAGTTAAAGAGACAACTAAAGAAAATGTTAGTCACAAAGAAAGTCAGTAGAGTAGAGCACTGGTGGGAGGAAAAGGGGGGAGGAGGGGAGGGCTCCTGACCTTTGAACTTTGCTCACTAACCATCAGGATAATGACTGACAGCAGTTTACCAATGAGGTCACGGCGCGGTATCAGCAGCGTGGTATCAGCAGCGTGGTATCAGCAGCGTGGTATCAGCAGCGTGGTATCAGCAGCGTGGTATCAGCAGCGTGGTATCAGCAGCGTGGTATCAGCAGCGCGGTATCAGCAGCGCGGTATCAGCAGCGCGGTATCAGCAGCGTGGTATCAGCACTGATAGCAGTGACATAGCCACAATGCTCCTCAACGGTGTGTTTGTAAACCATCAATGAGCAGGAATTACAACTGTTATTTCAAAAGGTATTTTTGCCAGTGGATTAAGCTACAAGTTACAGTAGAGAGAAAATGTGTGAAGGCTACAGCCTTCTTAACCAACAGTATATTATAAAGGTTACACCCTTCTTAACCAACAGTATATTATAAAGGTTACACCCTTCTTAACCAACAGTATATTATAAAGGTTACACCCTTCTTAACCAACAGTATATTATAAAGGTTACACCCTTCTTAACCAACAGTATATTATAAAGGTTACACCCTTCTTAACCAACAGTATATTATAAAGGTTACACCCTTCTTAACCAACAGTATATTATAAAGGCTACAGCCTTCTTAACCAGCAGTATATTATAAAGGTTACACCCTTCTTAACCAACAGTATATTATAAAGGCTACAGCCTTCTTAACCAACAGTATATTATAAAGGTTACACCCTTCTTAACCAACAGTATATTATAAAGGTTACACCCTTCTTAACCAACAGTATATTATAAAGGTTACACCCTTCTTAACCAACAGTATATTATAAAGGTTACACCCTTCTTAACCAACAGTATATTATAAAGGTTACACCCTTCTTAACCAACAGTATATTATAAAGGTTACACCCTTCTTAACCAACAGTATATTATAAAGGTTACACCCTTCTTAACCAACAGTATATTATAAAGGTTACACCCTTCTTAACCAACAGTATATTATAAAGGTTACACCCTTCTTAACCAACAGTATATTATAAAGGCTACAGCCTTCTTAACCAACAGTATATTATAAAGGTTACACCCTTCTTAACCAACAGTATATTATAAAGGCTACAGCCTTCTTAACCAACAGTATATTATAAAGGTTACACCCTTCTTAACCAACAGTATATTATAAAGGTTACACCCTTCTTAACCAACAGTATATTATAAAGGCTACAGCCTTCTTAACCAACAGTATATTATAAAGGTTACACCCTTTTTAACCAACAGTATATTATAAAGGCTACAGCCTTCTTAACCAACAGTATATTATAAAGGTTACACCCTTCTTAACCAACAGTATATTATAAAGGTTACACCCTTCTTAACCAACAGTATATTATAAAGGCTACACCCTTCTTAACCAACAGTATATTATAAAGGCTACAGCCTTCTTAACCAACAGTATATTATAAAGGTTACACCCTTCTTAACCAACAGTATATTATAAAGGTTACACCCTTCTTAACCAACAGTATATTATAAAGGTTACACCCTTCTTAACCAACAGTATATTATAAAGGTTACACCCTTCTTAACCAACAGTATATTATAAAGGTTACACCCTTCTTAACCAACAGTATATTATAAAGGTTACACCCTTCTTAACCAACAGTATATTATAAAGGCTACAGCCTTCTTAACCAGCAGTATATTATAAAGGTTACACCCTTCTTAACCAACAGTATATTATAAAGGCTACAGCCTTCTTAACCAACAGTATATTATAAAGGTTACACCCTTCTTAACCAACAGTATATTATAAAGGTTACACCCTTCTTAACCAACAGTATATTATAAAGGTTACACCCTTCTTAACCAACAGTATATTATAAAGGTTACACCCTTCTTAACCAACAGTATATTATAAAGGTTACACCCTTCTTAACCAACAGTATATTATAAAGGTTACACCCTTCTTAACCAACAGTATATTATAAAGGTTACACCCTTCTTAACCAACAGTATATTATAAAGGTTACACCCTTCTTAACCAACAGTATATTATAAAGGTTACACCCTTCTTAACCAACAGTATATTATAAAGGTTACACCCTTCTT
Source organism: Coregonus clupeaformis (assembly GCF_020615455.1). Lineage (NCBI taxonomy): Eukaryota > Metazoa > Chordata > Actinopteri > Salmoniformes > Salmonidae > Coregonus > Coregonus clupeaformis. Next base: position 725,436 of record NW_025533492.1, on the reverse strand, counting down.
AACCAACAGTATATTATAAAGGTTACACCCTTCTTAACCAACAGTATATTATAAAGGTTACACCCTTCTTAACCAACAGTATATTATAAAGGCTACAGCCTTCTTAACCAGCAGTATATTATAAAGGTTACACCCTTCTTAACCAACAGTATATTATAAAGGCTACACCCTTCTTAACCAACAGTATATTATAAAGGTTACACCCTTCTTAACCAACAGTATATTATAAAGGTTACACCCTTCTTAACCAACAGTATATTATAAAGGTTACACCCTTCTTAACCAACAGTATATTATAAAGGTTACACCCTTCTTAACCAACAGTATATTATAAAGGTTACACCCTTCTTAACCAACAGTATATTATAAAGGTTACACCCTTCTTAACCAACAGTATATTATAAAGGTTACACCCTTCTTAACCAACAGTATATTATAAAGGTTACACCCTTCTTAACCAACAGTATATTATAAAGGTTACACCCTTCTTAACCAACAGTATATTATAAAGGCTACAGCCTTCTTAACCAACAGTATATTATAAAGGTTACACCCTTCTTAACCAACAGTATATTATAAAGGTTACAGCCTTCTTAACCAACAGTATATTATAAAGGTTACACCCTTCTTAACCAACAGTATATTATAAAGGTTACACCCTTCTTAACCAACAGTATATTATAAAGGCTACACCCTTCTTAACCAACAGTATATTATAAAGGTTACACCCTTCTTAACCAACAGTATATTATAAAGGTTACACCCTTCTTAACCAACAGTATATTATAAAGGTTACACCCTTCTTAACCAACAGTATATTATAAAGGTTACACCCTTCTTAACCAACAGTATATTATAAAGGTTACACCCTTCTTAACCAACAGTATATTATAAAGGTTACACCCTTCTTAACCAACAGTATATTATAAAGGTTACACCCTTCTTAACCAACAGTATATTATAAAGGTTACACCCTTCTTAACCAACAGTATATTATAAAGGTTACACCCTTCTTAACCAACAGTATATTATAAAGGTTACACCCTTCTTAACCAACAGTATATTATAAAGGTTACACCCTTCTTAACCAACAGTATATTATAAAGGTTACACCCTTCTTAACCAACAGTATATTATAAAGGTTACACCCTTCTTAACCAACAGTATATTATAAAGGCTACACCCTTCTTAACCAACAGTATATTATAAAGGTTACACCCTTCTTAACCAACAGTATATTATAAAGGTTACACCCTTCTTAACCAACAGTATATTATAAAGGTTACACCCTTCTTAACCAACAGTATATTATAAAGGTTACACCCTTCTTAACCAACAGTATATTATAAAGGTTACACCCTTCTTAACCAACAGTATATTATAAAGGTTACACCCTTCTTAACCAACAGTATATTATAAAGGTTACACCCTTCTTAACCAACAGTATATTATAAAGGCTACACCCTTCTTAACCAACAGTATATTATAAAAGGTTACACCCTTCTTAACCAACAGTATATTATAAAGGTTACACCCTTCTTAACCAACAGTATATTATAAAGGTTACACCCTTCTTAACCAACAGTATATTATAAAGGTTACACCCTTCTTAACCAACAGTATATTATAAAGGTTACACCCTTCTTAACCAACAGTATATTATAAAGGTTACACCCTTCTTAACCAACAGTATATTATAAAGGTTACACCCTTCTTAACCAACAGTATATTATAAAGGTTACACCCTTCTTAACCAACAGTATATTATAAAGGTTACACCCTTCTTAACCAACAGTATATTATAAAGGTTACACCCTTCTTAACCAACAGTATATTATAAAGGCTACAGCCTTCTTAACCAACAGTATATTATAAAGGTTACACCCTTCTTAACCAACAGTATATTATAAAGGTTACACCCTTCTTAACCAACAGTATATTATAAAGGTTACACCCTTCTTAACCAACAGTATATTATAAAGGTTACACCCTTCTTAACCAACAGTATATTATAAAGGTTACACCCTTCTTAACCAACAGTATATTATAAAGGTTACACCCTTCTTAACCAACAGTATATTATAAAGGTTACACCCTTCTTAACCAACAGTATATTATAAAGGTTACACCTTCTTAACCAACAGTATATTATAAAGGTTACACCCTTCTTAACCAACAGTATATTATAAAGGTTACACCCTTCTTAACCAACAGTATATTATAAAGGTTACACCCTTCTTAACCAACAGTATATTATAAAGGTTACACCCTTCTTAACCAACAGTATATTATAAAGGTTACACCCTTCTTAACCAACAGTATATTATAAAGGTTACACCCTTCTTAACCAACAGTATATTATAAAGGTTACACCCTTCTTAACCAACAGTATATTATAAAGGTTACACCCTTCTTAACCAAAGGTATATTATAAAGGCTACAGCCTTCTTAACCAACAGTATATTATAAAGGTTACACCCTTCTTAACCAACAGTATATTATAAAGGTTACACCCTTCTTAACCAACAGTATATTATAAAGGTTACACCCTTCTTAACCAACAGTATATTATAAAGGCTACAGCCTTCTTAACCAACAGTATATTATAAAGGTTACACCCTTCTTAACCAACAGTATATTATAAAGGTTACACCCTTCTTAACCAACAGTATATTATAAAGGCTACAGCCTTCTTAACCAACAGTATATTATAAAGGTTACACCCTTCTTAACCAACAGTATATTATAAAGGTTACACCCTTCTTAACCAACAGTATATTATAAAGGTTACACCCTTCTTAACCAACAGTATATTATAAAGGTTACACCCTTCTTAACCAACAGTATATTATAAAGGTTACACCCTTCTTAACCAACAGTATATTATAAAGGCTACACCCTTCTTAACCAGCAGTATATTATAAAGGTTACACCCTTCTTAACCAACAGTATATTATAAAGGTTACACCCTTCTTAACCAACAGTATATTATAAAGGTTACACCCTTCTTAACCAACAGTATATTATAAAGGTTACACCCTTCTTAACCAACAGTATATTATAAAGGTTACACCCTTCTTAACCAACGGTATATTATAAAGGTTACACCCTTCTTAACAAACAGTATATTATAAAGGTTACACCCTTCTTAACCAACAGTATATTATAAAGGTTACACCCTTCTTAACCAACAGTATATTATAAAGGTTACACCCTTCTTAACCAACAGTATATTATAAAGGTTACACCCTTCTTAACCAACAGTATATTATAAAGGCTACACCCTTCTTAACCAACAGTATATTATAAAGGTTACACCCTTCTTAACCAACAGTATATTATAAAGGCTACACCCTTCTTAACCAACAGTATATTATAAAGGTTACACCCTTCTTAACCAACAGTATATTATAAAGGTTACACCCTTCTTAACCAACAGTATATTATAAAGGTTACACCCTTCTTAACCAACAGTATATTATAAAGGTTACACCCTTCTTAACCAACAGTATATTATAAAGGTTACACCCTTCTTAACCAACAGTATATTATAAAGGTTACACCCTTCTTAACCAACAGTATATTATAAAGGTTACACCCTTCTTAACCAACAGTATATTATAAAGGTTACACCCTTCTTAACCAACAGTATATTATAAAGGTTACACCCTTCTTAACCAACAGTATATTATAAAGGTTACACCCTTCTTAACCAACAGTATATTATAAAGGTTACACCCTTCTTAACCAACAGTATATTATAAAGGTTACACCCTTCTTAACCAACAGTATATTATAAAGGTTACACCCTTCTTAACCAACAGTATATTATAAAGGTTACACCCTTCTTAACCAACAGTATATTATAAAGGTTACACCCTTCTTAACCAACAGTATATTATAAAGGTTACACCCTTCTTAACCAACAGTATATTATAAAGGTTACACCCTTCTTAACCAACAGTATATTATAAAGGTTACACCCTTCTTAACCAACAGTATATTATAAAGGTTACACCCTTCTTAACCAACAGTATATTATAAAGGTTACACCCTTCTTAACCAACAGTATATTATAAAGGTTACACCCTTCTTAACCAACAGTATATTATAAAGGCTACAGCCTTCTTAACCAACAGTATATTATAAAGGCTACACCCTTCTTAACCAACAGTATATTATAAAGGTTACACCCTTCTTAACCAACAGTATATTATAAAGGCTACAGCCCTTCTTAACCAACAGTATATTATAAAGGTTACACCCTTCTTAACCAACAGTATATTATAAAGGTTACACCCTTCTTAACCAACAGTATATTATAAAGGTTACACCCTTCTTAACCAACAGTATATTATAAAGGTTACACCCTTCTTAACCAACAGTATATTATAAAGGTTACACCCTTCTTAACCAACAGTATATTATAAAGGTTACACCCTTCTTAACCAACAGTATATTATAAAGGTTACACCCTTCTTAACCAACAGTATATTATAAAGGTTACACCCTTCTTAACCAACAGTATATTATAAAGGTTACACCCTTCTTAACCAACAGTATATTATAAAGGTTACACCCTTCTTAACCAACAGTATATTATAAAGGTTACACCCTTCTTAACCAACAGTATATTATAAAGGTTACACCCTTCTTAACCAACAGTATATTATAAAGGCTACAGCCTTCTTAACCAACAGTATATTATAAAGGTTACACCCTTCTTAACCAACAGTATATTATAAAGGTTACACCCTTCTTAACCAACAGTATATTATAAAGGCTACACCCTTCTTAACCAACAGTATATTATAAAGGTTACACCCTTCTTAACCAACAGTATATTATAAAGGTTACACCCTTCTTAACCAACAGTATATTATAAAGGTTACACCCTTCTTAACCAACAGTATATTATAAAGGCTACACCCTTCTTAACCAACAGTATATTATAAAGGTTACACCCTTCTTAACCAACAGTATATTATAAAGGTTACACCCTTCTTAACCAACAGTATATTATAAAGGCTACACCCTTCTTAACCAACAGTATATTATAAAGGTTACACCCTTCTTAACCAACAGTATATTATAAAGGTTACACCCTTCTTAACCAACAGTATATTATAAAGGTTACACCCTTCTTAACCAACAGTATATTATAAAGGTTACACCCTTCTTAACCAACAGTATATTATAAAGGTTACACCCTTCTTAACCAACAGTATATTATAAAGGTTACACCCTTCTTAACCAACAGTATATTATAAAGGTTACACCCTTCTTAACCAACAGTATATTATAAAGGCTACACCCTTCTTAACCAACAGTATATTATAAAGGTTACACCCTTCTTAACCAACAGTATATTATAAAGGTTACACCCTTCTTAACCAACAGTATATTATAAAGGTTACACCCTTCTTAACCAACAGTATATTATAAAGGTTACACCCTTCTTAACCAACAGTATATTATAAAGGTTACACCCTTCTTAACCAACAGTATATTATAAAGGTTACACCCTTCTTAACCAACAGTATATTATAAAGGTTACACCCTTCTTAACCAACAGTATATTATAAAGGTTACACCCTTCTTAACCAACAGTATATTATAAAGGTTACACCCTTCTTAACCAACAGTATATTATAAAGGTTACAGCCTTCTTAACCAACAGTATATTATAAAGGTTACACCCTTCTTAACCAACAGTATATTATAAAGGTTACACCCTTCTTAACCAACAGTATATTATAAAGGTTACACCCTTCTTAACCAACAGTATATTATAAAGGCTACACCCTTCTTAACCAACAGTATATTATAAAGGTTACACCCTTCTTAACCAACAGTATATTATAAAGGTTACACCCTTCTTAACCAACAGTATATTATAAAGGCTACAGCCTTCTTAACCAACAGTATATTATAAAGGTTACACCCTTCTTAACCAACAGTATATTATAAAGGTTACACCCTTCTTAACCAACAGTATATTATAAAGGTTACACCCTTCTTAACCAACAGTATATTATAAAGGTTACACCCTTCTTAACCAACAGTATATTATAAAGGTTACACCCTTCTTAACCAACAGTATATTATAAAGGTTACACCCTTCTTAACCAACAGTATATTATAAAGGTTACACCCTTCTTAACCAACAGTATATTATAAAGGTTACAGCCTTCTTAACCAACAGTATATTATAAAGGTTACACCCTTCTTAACCAACAGTATATTATAAAGGTTACACCCTTCTTAACCAACAGTATATTATAAAGGTTACACCCTTCTTAACCAACAGTATATTATAAAGGTTACACCCTTCTTAACCAACAGTATATTATAAAGGTTACACCCTTCTTAACCAACAGTATATTATAAAGGTTACACCCTTCTTAACCAACAGTATATTATAAAGGCTACAGCCTTCTTAACCAACAGTATATTATAAAGGTTACACCCTTCTTAACCAACAGTATATTATAAAGGTTACACCCTTCTTAACCAACAGTATATTATAAAGGTTACACCCTTCTTAACCAACAGTATATTATAAAGGCTACACCCTTCTTAACCAACAGTATATTATAAAGGTTACACCCTTCTTAACCAACAGTATATTATAAAGGTTACACCCTTCTTAACCAACAGTATATTATAAAGGCTACACCCTTCTTAACCAACAGTATATTATAAAGGTTACACCCTTCTTAACCAACAGTATATTATAAAGGTTACACCCTTCTTAACCAACAGTATATTATAAAGGTTACACCCTTCTTAACCAACAGTATATTATAAAGGTTACAGCCCTTCTTAACCAACAGTATATTATAAAGGTTACACCCTTCTTAACCAACAGTATATTATAAAGGTTACACCCTTCTTAACCAACAGTATATTATAAAGGTTACACCCTTCTTAACCAACAGTATATTATAAAGGCTACACCCTTCTTAACCAACAGTATATTATAAAGGTTACACCCTTCTTAACCAACAGTATATTATAAAGGTTACACCCTTCTTAACCAACAGTATATTATAAAGGCTACACCCTTCTTAACCAACAGTATATTATAAAGGTTACACCCTTCTTAACCAACAGTATATTATAAAGGTTACACCCTTCTTAACCAACAGTATATTATAAAGGTTACACCCTTCTTAACCAACAGTATATTATAAAGGTTACACCCTTCTTAACCAACAGTATATTATAAAGGTTACACCCTTCTTAACCAACAGTATATTATAAAGGTTACACCCTTCTTAACCAACAGTATATTATAAAGGTTACACCCTTCTTAACCAACAGTATATTATAAAGGCTACACCCTTCTTAACCAACAGTATATTATAAAGGTTACACCCTTCTTAACCAACAGTATATTATAAAGGTTACACCCTTCTTAACCAACAGTATATTATAAAGGTTACACCCTTCTTAACCAACAGTATATTATAAAGGTTACACCCTTCTTAACCAACAGTATATTATAAAGGTTACACCCTTCTTAACCAACAGTATATTATAAAGGTTACACCCTTCTTAACCAACAGTATATTATAAAGGTTACACCCTTCTTAACCAACAGTATATTATAAAGGTTACACCCTTCTTAACCAACAGTATATTATAAAGGTTACACCCTTCTTAACCAACAGTATATTATAAAGGCTACAGCCTTCTTAACCAACAGTATATTATAAAGGTTACACCCTTCTTAACCAACAGTATATTATAAAGGTTACACCCTTCTTAACCAACAGTATATTATAAAGGTTACACCCTTCTTAACCAACAGTATATTATAAAGGTTACACCCTTCTTAACCAACAGTATATTATAAAGGTTACACCCTTCTTAACCAACAGTATATTATAAAGGTTACACCCTTCTTAACCAACAGTATATTATAAAGGTTACACTTCCCTTAACCAACAGTATATTATAAAGGTACACCCTTCTTAACCAACAGTATATTATAAAGGTTACACCCTTCTTAACCAACAGTATATTATAAAGGCTACACCCTTCTTAACCAACAGTATATTATAAAGGTTACACCCTTCTTAACCAACAGTATATTATAAAGGTTACACCCTTCTTAACCAACAGTATATTATAAAGGTTACACCCTTCTTAACCAACAGTATATTATAAAGGTTACACCCTTCTTAACCAACAGTATATTATAAAGGTTACACCCTTCTTAACCAACAGTATATTATAAAGGTTACACCCTTCTTAACCAACAGTATATTATAAAGGTTACACCCTTCTTAACCAACAGTATATTATAAAGGCTACACCCTTCTTAACCAACAGTATATTATAAAGGTTACACCCTTCTTAACCAACAGTATATTATAAAGGTTACACCCTTCTTAACCAACAGTATATTATAAAGGTTACACCCTTCTTAACCAACAGTATATTATAAAGGTTACACCCTTCTTAACCAACAGTATATTATAAAGGTTACACCCTTCTTAACCAACAGTATATTATAAAGGTTACACCCTTCTTAACCAACAGTATATTATAAAGGTTACACCCTTCTTAACCAACAGTATATTATAAAGGTTACAGCCCTTCTTAACCAACAGTATATTATAAAGGTTACACCCTTCTTAACCAACAGTATATTATAAAGGCTACACCCTTCTTAACCAACAGTATATTATAAAGGTTACACCCTTCTTAACCAACAGTATATTATAAAGGTTACACCCTTCTTAACCAACAGTATATTATAAAGGTTACACCCTTCTTAACCAACAGTATATTATAAAGGTTACACCCTTCTTAACCAACAGTATATTATAAAGGTTACACCCTTCTTAACCAACAGTATATTATAAAGGTTACACCCTTCTTAACCAACAGTATATTATAAAGGCTACAGCCTTCTTAACCAACAGTATATTATAAAGGTTACACCCTTCTTAACCAACAGTATATTATAAAGGTTACACCCTTCTTAACCAACAGTATATTATAAAGGTTACACCCTTCTTAACCAACAGTATATTATAAAGGTTACACCCTTCTTAACCAACAGTATATTATAAAGGTTACACCCTTCTTAACCAACAGTATATTATAAAGGTTACACCCTTCTTAACCAACAGTATATTATAAAGGTTACACCCTTCTTAACCAACAGTATATTATAAAGGTTACACCCTTCTTAACCAACAGTATATTATAAAGGTTACACCCTTCTTAACCAACAGTATATTATAAAGGTTACACCCTTCTTAACCAACAGTATATTATAAAGGTTACACCCTTCTTAACCAACAGTATATTATAAAGGTTACACCCTTCTTAACCAACAGTATATTATAAAGGCTACACCCTTCTTAACCAACAGTATATTATAAAGGTTACACCCTTCTTAACCAACAGTATATTATAAAGGTTACACCCTTCTTAACCAACAGTATATTATAAAGGCTACACCCTTCTTAACCAACAGTATATTATAAAGGTTACACCCTTCTTAACCAACAGTATATTATAAAGGTTACACCCTTCTTAACCAACAGTATATTATAAAGGTTACACCCTTCTTAACCAACAGTATATTATAAAGGCTACACCCTTCTTAACCAACAGTATATTATAAAGGTTACACCCTTCTTAACCAACAGTATATTATAAAGGTTACAGCCCTTCTTAACCAACAGTATATTATAAAGGCTACACCCTTCTTAACCAACAGTATATTATAAAGGTTACACCCTTCTTAACCAACAGTATATTATAAAGGTTACACCCTTCTTAACCAACAGTATATTATAAAGGTTACACCCTTCTTAACCAACAGTATATTATAAAGGTTACACCCTTCTTAACCAACAGTATATTATAAAGGTTACACCCTTCTTAACCAACAGTATATTATAAAGGTTACACCCTTCTTAACCAACAGTATATTATAAAGGTTACACCCTTCTTAACCAACAGTATATTATAAAGGTTACACCCTTCTTAACCAACAGTATATTATAAAGGTTACACCCTTCTTAACCAACAGTATATTATAAAGGTTACACCCTTCTTAACCAACAGTATATTATAAAGGTTACACCCTTCTTAACCAACAGTATATTATAAAGGTTACACCCTTCTTAACCAACAGTATATTATAAAGGTTACACCCTTCTTAACCAACAGTATATTATAAAGGTTACACCCTTCTTAACCAACAGTATATTATAAAGGTTACACCCTTCTTAACCAACAGTATATTATAAAGGTTACACCCTTCTTAACCAACAGTATATTATAAAGGTTACACCCTTCTTAACCAACAGTATATTATAAAGGTTACACCCTTCTTAACCAACAGTATATTATAAAGGCTACAGCCCTTCTTAACCAACAGTATATTATAAAGGTTACACCCTTCTTAACCAACAGTATATTATAAAGGTTACACCCTTCTTAACCAACAGTATATTATAAAGGTTACACCCTTCTTAACCAACAGTATATTATAAAGGTTACACCTTCTTAACCAACAGTATATTATAAAGGTTACACCCTTCTTAACCAACAGTATATTATAAAGGTTACACCCTTCTTAACCAACAGTATATTATAAAGGTTACACCCTTCTTAACCAACAGTATATTATAAAGGCTACACCCTTCTTAACCAACAGTATATTATAAAGGTTACACCCTTCTTAACCAACAGTATATTATAAAGGTTACACCCTTCTTAACCAACAGTATATTATAAAGGTTACACCCTTCTTAACCAACAGTATATTATAAAGGCTACACCCTTCTTAACCAACAGTATATTATAAAGGTTACACCCTTCTTAACTAACAGTATATTATAAAGGTTACACCCTTCTTAACCAACAGTATATTATAAAGGTTACACCCTTCTTAACCAACAGTATATTATAAAGGTTACACCCTTCTTAACCAACAGTATATTATAAAGGTTACACCCTTCTTAACCAACAGTATATTATAAAGGTTACACCCTTCTTAACCAACAGTATATTATAAAGGCTACACCCTTCTTAACCAACAGTATATTATAAAGGTTACACCCTTCTTAACCAACAGTATATTATAAAGGTTACACCCTTCTTAACCAACAGTATATTATAAAGGTTACACCCTTCTTAACCAACAGTATATTATAAAGGTTACAGCCCTTCTTAACCAACAGTATATTATAAAGGTTACACCCTTCTTAACCAACAGTATATTATAAAGGTTACACCCTTCTTAACCAACAGTATATTATAAAGGCTACAGCCTTCTTAACCAACAGTATATTATAAAGGTTACACCCTTCTTAACCAACAGTATATTATAAAGGTTACACCCTTCTTAACCAACAGTATATTATAAAGGCTACACCCTTCTTAACCAACAGTATATTATAAAGGCTACAGCCTTCTTAACCAACAGTATATTATAAAGGTTACACCCTTCTTAACCAACAGTATATTATAAAGGTTACACCCTTCTTAACCAACAGTATATTATAAAGGTTACACCCTTCTTAACCAACAGTATATTATAAAGGTTACACCCTTCTTAACCAACAGTATATTATAAAGGTTACACCCTTCTTAACCAACAGTATATTATAAAGGTTACACCCTTCTTAACCAACAGTATATTATAAAGGTTACACCCTTCTTAACCAACAGTATATTATAAAGGTTACACCCTTCTTAACCAACAGTATATTATAAAGGTTACACCCTTCTTAACCAACAGTATATTATAAAGGTTACACCCTTCTTAACCAACAGTATATTATAAAGGTTACACCCTTCTTAACCAACAGTATATTATAAAGGTTACACCCTTCTTAACCAACAGTATATTATAAAGGTTACACCCTTCTTAACCAACAGTATATTATAAAGGTTACACCCTTCTTAACCAACAGTATATTATAAAGGTTACACCCTTCTTAACCAACAGTATATTATAAAGGTTACACCCTTCTTAACCAACAGTATATTATAAAGGTTACACCCTTCTTAACCAACAGTATATTATAAAGGTTACACCCTTCTTAACCAACAGTATATTATAAAGGTTACACCCTTCTTAACCAACAGTATATTATAAAGGCTACACCCTTCTTAACCAACAGTATATTATAAAGGTTACACCCTTCTTAACCAACAGTATATTATAAAGGTTACACCCTTCTTAACCAACAGTATATTATAAAGGTTACAGCCCTTCTTAACCAACAGTATATTATAAAGGTTACACCCTTCTTAACCAACAGTATATTATAAAGGTTACACCCTTCTTAACCAACAGTATATTATAAAGGTTACACCCTTCTTAACCAACAGTATATTATAAAGGCTACACCCTTCTTAACCAACAGTATATTATAAAGGTTACACCCTTCTTAACCAACAGTATATTATAAAGGTTACACCCTTCTTAACCAACAGTATATTATAAAGGTTACACCCTTCTTAACCAACAGTATATTATAAAGGTTACACCCTTCTTAACCAACAGTATATTATAAAGGTTACACCTTCTTAACCAACAGTATATTATAAAGGTTACACCCTTCTTAACCAACAGTATATTATAAAGGTTACACCCTTCTTAACCAACAGTATATTATAAAGGTTACACCCTTCTTAACCAACAGTATATTATAAAGGTTACACCCTTCTTAACCAACAGTATATTATAAAGGCTACACCCTTCTTAACCAACAGTATATTATAAAGGTTACACCCTTCTTAACCAACAGTATATTATAAAGGTTACACCCTTCTTAACCAACAGTATATTATAAAGGTTACACCCTTCTTAACCAACAGTATATTATAAAGGCTACAGCCTTCTTAACCAACAGTATATTATAAAGGTTACACCCTTCTTAACCAACAGTATATTATAAAGGTTACACCCTTCTTAACCAACAGTATATTATAAAGGTTACACCCTTCTTAACCAACAGTATATTATAAAGGTTACACCCTTCTTAACCAACAGTATATTATAAAGGTTACACCCTTCTTAACCAACAGTATATTATAAAGGTTACACCCTTCTTAACCAACAGTATATTATAAAGGTTACACCCTTCTTAACCAACAGTATATTATAAAGGTTACACCCTTCTTAACCAACAGTATATTATAAAGGTTACACCCTTCTTAACCAACAGTATATTATAAAGGTTACACCCTTCTTAACCAACAGTATATTATAAAGGCTACACCCTTCTTAACCAACAGTATATTATAAAGGTTACACCCTTCTTAACCAACAGTATATTATAAAGGTTACACCCTTCTTAACCAACAGTATATTATAAAGGTTACACCCTTCTTAACCAACAGTATATTATAAAGGTTACACCCTTCTTAACCAACAGTATATTATAAAGGTTACACCCTTCTTAACCAACAGTATATTATAAAGGTTACACCCTTCTTAACCAACAGTATATTATAAAGGTTACACCCTTCTTAACCAACAGTATATTATAAAGGTTACACCCTTCTTAACCAACAGTATATTATAAAGGTTACACCCTTCTTAACCAACAGTATATTATAAAGGTTACACCCTTCTTAACCAACAGTATATTATAAAGGTTACACCCTTCTTAACCAACAGTATATTATAAAGGTTACACCCTTCTTAACCAACAGTATATTATAAAGGCTACACCCTTCTTAACCAACAGTATATTATAAAGGTTACACCCTTCTTAACCAACAGTATATTATAAAGGTTACACCCTTCTTAACCAACAGTATATTATAAAGGTTACACCCTTCTTAACCAACAGTATATTATAAAGGTTACACCCTTCTTAACCAACAGTATATTATAAAGGTTACACCCTTCTTAACCAACAGTATATTATAAAGGTTACACCCTTCTTAACCAACAGTATATTATAAAGGTTACACCCTTCTTAACCAACAGTATATTATAAAGGTTACACCCTTCTTAACCAACAGTATATTATAAAGGTTACACCCTTCTTAACCAACAGTATATTATAAAGGTTACACCCTTCTTAACCAACAGTATATTATAAAGGTTACACCCTTCTTAACCAACAGTATATTATAAAGGTTACACCCTTCTTAACCAACAGTATATTATAAAGGTTACACCCTTCTTAACCAACAGTATATTATAAAGGTTACACCCTTCTTAACCAACAGTATATTATAAAGGTTACACCCTTCTTAACCAACAGTATATTATAAAGGTTACACCCTTCTTAACCAACAGTATATTATAAAGGTTACACCCTTCTTAACCAACAGTATATTATAAAGGTTACACCCTTCTTAACCAACAGTATATTATAAAGGTTACACCCTTCTTAACCAACAGTATATTATAAAGGTTACACCCTTCTTAACCAACAGTATATTATAAAGGTTACACCCTTCTTAACCAACAGTATATTATAAAGGTTACACCCTTCTTAACCAACAGTATATTATAAAGGTTACACCCTTCTTAACCAACAGTATATTATAAAGGTTACACCCTTCTTAACCAACAGTATATTATAAAGGCTACAGCCTTCTTAACCAACAGTATATTATAAAGGTTACACCCTTCTTAACCAACAGTATATTATAAAGGTTACACCCTTCTTAACCAACAGTATATTATAAAGGTTACACCCTTCTTAACCAACAGTATATTATAAAGGTTACACCCTTCTTAACCAACAGTATATTATAAAGGTTACACCCTTCTTAACCAACAGTATATTATAAAGGTTACACCCTTCTTAACCAACAGTATATTATAAAGGTTACACCCTTCTTAACCAACAGTATATTATAAAGGCTACAGCCCTTCTTAACCAACAGTATATTATAAAGGTTACACCCTTCTTAACCAACAGTATATTATAAAGGTTACACCCTTCTTAACCAACAGTATATTATAAAGGTTACACCCTTCTTAACCAACAGTATATTATAAAGGTTACACCCTTCTTAACCAACAGTATATTATAAAGGTTACACCCTTCTTAACCAACAGTATATTATAAAGGTTACACCCTTCTTAACCAACAGTATATTATAAAGGCTACACCCTTCTTAACCAACAGTATATTATAAAGGTTACACCCTTCTTAACCAACAGTATATTATAAAGGTTACACCCTTCTTAACCAACAGTATATTATAAAGGCTACACCCTTCTTAACCAACAGTATATTATAAAGGTTACACCCTTCTTAACCAACAGTATATTATAAAGGTTACACCCTTCTTAACCAACAGTATATTATAAAGGTTACACCCTTCTTAACCAACAGTATATTATAAAGGTTACACCCTTCTTAACCAACAGTATATTATAAAGGCTACAGCCTTCTTAACCAACAGTATATTATAAAGGTTACACCCTTCTTAACCAACAGTATATTATAAAGGTTACACCCTTCTTAACCAACAGTATATTATAAAGGTTACACCCTTCTTAACCAACAGTATATTATAAAGGTTACACCCTTCTTAACCAACAGTATATTATAAAGGCTACACCCTTCTTAACCAACAGTATATTATAAAGGTTACACCCTTCTTAACCAACAGTATATTATAAAGGTTACAGCCTTCTTTAACCAACAGTATATTATAAAGGTTACACCCTTCTTAACCAACAGTATATTATAAAGGTTACACCCTTCTTAACCAACAGTATATTATAAAGGCTACAGCCTTCTTAACCAACAGTATATTATAAAGGTTACACCCTTCTTAACCAACAGTATATTATAAAGGTTACACCCTTCTTAACCAACAGTATATTATAAAGGTTACACCCTTCTTAACCAACAGTATATTATAAAGGTTACACCCTTCTTAACCAACAGTATATTATAAAGGTTACACCCTTCTTAACCAACAGTATATTATAAAGGTTACACCCTTCTTAACCAACAGTATATTATAAAGGTTACACCCTTCTTAACCAACAGTATATTATAAAGGTTACACCCTTCTTAACCAACAGTATATTATAAAGGTTACACCCTTCTTAACCAACAGTATATTATAAAGGCTACAGCCCTTCTTAACCAACAGTATATTATAAAGGTTACACCCTTCTTAACCAACAGTATATTATAAAGGTTACACCCTTCTTAACCAACAGTATATTATAAAGGTTACACCCTTCTTAACCAACAGTATATTATAAAGGTTACACCCTTCTTAACCAACAGTATATTATAAAGGTTACACCCTTCTTAACCAACAGTATATTATAAAGGTTACACCCTTCTTAACCAACAGTATATTATAAAGGTTACACCCTTCTTAACCAACAGTATATTATAAAGGTTACACCCTTCTTAACCAACAGTATATTATAAAGGCTACACCTTCTTAACCAACAGTATATTATAAAGGTTACACCCTTCTTAACCAACAGTATATTATAAAGGTTACACCCTTCTTAACCAACAGTATATTATAAAGGTTACACCCTTCTTAACCAACAGTATATTATAAAGGTTACACCCTTCTTAACCAACAGTATATTATAAAGGCTACACCCTTCTTAACCAACAGTATATTATAAAGGTTACACCCTTCTTAACCAACAGTATATTATAAAGGTTACACCCTTCTTAACCAACAGTATATTATAAAGGTTACACCCTTCTTAACCAACAGTATATTATAAAGGTTACACCCTTCTTAACCAACAGTATATTATAAAGGCTACACCCTTCTTAACCAACAGTATATTATAAAGGTTACACCCTTCTTAACCAACAGTATATTATAAAGGTTACACCCTTCTTAACCAACAGTATATTATAAAGGTTACACCCTTCTTAACCAACAGTATATTATAAAGGCTACACCCTTCTTAACCAACAGTATATTATAAAGGTTACACCCTTCTTAACCAACAGTATATTATAAAGGCTACACCCTTCTTAACCAACAGTATATTATAAAGGCTACACCCTTCTTAACCAACAGTATATTATAAAAGGTTACACCCTTCTTAACCAACAGTATATTATAAAGGTTACACCCTTCTTAACCAACAGTATATTATAAAGGCTACACCCTTCTTAACCAACAGTATATTATAAAGGTTACACCCTTCTTAACCAACAGTATATTATAAAGGTTACACCCTTCTTAACCAACAGTATATTATAAAGGTTACACCCTTCTTAACCAACAGTATATTATAAAGGTTACACCCTTCTTAACCAACAGTATATTATAAAGGTTACACCCTTCTTAACCAACAGTATATTATAAAGGTTACACCCTTCTTAACCAACAGTATATTATAAAGGTTACACCCTTCTTAACCAACAGTATATTATAAAGGTTACACCCTTCTTAACCAACAGTATATTATAAAGGTTACACCCTTCTTAACCAACAGTATATTATAAAGGTTACACCCTTCTTAACCAACAGTATATTATAAAGGTTACAGCCCTTCTTAACCAACAGTATATTATAAAGGTTACACCCTTCTTAACCAACAGTATATTATAAAGGTTACACCCTTCTTAACCAACAGTATATTATAAAGGTTACACCCTTCTTAACCAACAGTATATTATAAAGGCTACAGCCTTCTTAACCAACAGTATATTATAAAGGTTACACCCTTCTTAACCAACAGTATATTATAAAGGTTACACCCTTCTTAACCAACAGTATATTATAAAGGTTACACCCTTCTTAACCAACAGTATATTATAAAGGTTACACCCTTCTTAACCAACAGTATATTATAAAGGTTACACCCTTCTTAACCAACAGTATATTATAAAGGTTACACCCTTCTTAACCAACAGTATATTATAAAGGTTACACCCTTCTTAACCAACAGTATATTATAAAGGTTACACCCTTCTTAACCAACAGTATATTATAAAGGTTACACCCTTCTTAACCAACAGTATATTATAAAGGTTACACCCTTCTTAACCAACAGTATATTATAAAGGTTACACCCTTCTTAACCAACAGTATATTATAAAGGTTACAGCCTTCTTAACCAACAGTATATTATAAAGGTTACACCCTTCTTAACCAACAGTATATTATAAAGGTTACACCCTTCTTAACCAACAGTATATTATAAAGGTTACACCCTTCTTAACCAACAGTATATTATAAAGGTTACACCCTTCTTAACCAACAGTATATTATAAAGGTTACACCCTTCTTAACCAACAGTATATTATAAAGGTTACACCCTTCTTAACCAACAGTATATTATAAAGGTTACACCCTTCTTAACCAACAGTATATTATAAAGGTTACACCCTTCTTAACCAACAGTATATTATAAAGGTTACACCCTTCTTAACCAACAGTATATTATAAAGGTTACACCTTCTTAACCAACAGTATATTATAAAGGTTACACCCTTCTTAACCAACAGTATATTATAAAGGTTACACCCTTCTTAACCAACAGTATATTATAAAGGTTACACCCCTTCTTAACCAACAGTATATTATAAAGGTTACACCCTTCTTAACCAACAGTATATTATAAAGGTTACACCCTTCTTAACCAACAGTATATTATAAAGGTTACACCCTTCTTAACCAACAGTATATTATAAAGGTTACACCCTTCTTAACCAACAGTATATTATAAAGGTTACACCCTTCTTAACCAACAGTATATTATAAAGGTTACACCCTTCTTAACCAACAGTATATTATAAAGGTTACACCCTTCTTAACCAACAGTATATTATAAAGGTTACACCCTTCTTAACCAACAGTATATTATAAAGGTTACACCCTTCTTAACCAACAGTATATTATAAAGGTTACACCCTTCTTAACCAACAGTATATTATAAAGGTTACACCCTTCTTAACCAACAGTATATTATAAAGGTTACACCCTTCTTAACCAACAGTATATTATAAAGGTTACACCCTTCTTAACCAACAGTATATTATAAAGGTTACACCCTTCTTAACCAACAGTATATTATAAAGGTTACACCCTTCTTAACCAACAGTATATTATAAAGGTTACACCCTTCTTAACCAACAGTATATTATAAAGGTTACACCCTTCTTAACCAACAGTATATTATAAAGGTTACACCCTTCTTAACCAACAGTATATTATAAAGGTTACACCCTTCTTAACCAACAGTATATTATAAAGGTTACACCCTTCTTAACCAACAGTATATTATAAAGGTTACACCCTTCTTAACCAACAGTATATTATAAAGGTTACACCCTTCTTAACCAACAGTATATTATAAAGGTTACACCCTTCTTAACCAACAGTATATTATAAAGGTTACACCCTTCTTAACCAACAGTATATTATAAAGGTTACACCCTTCTTAACCAACAGTATATTATAAAGGTTACACCCTTCTTAACCAACAGTATATTATAAAGGTTACACCCTTCTTAACCAACAGTATATTATAAAGGTTACACCCTTCTTAACCAACAGTATATTATAAAGGTTACACCCTTCTTAACCAACAGTATATTATAAAGGTTACACCCTTCTTAACCAACAGTATATTATAAAGGTTACACCTTCTTAACCAACAGTATATTATAAAGGTTACACCCTTCTTAACCAACAGTATATTATAAAGGTTACACCCTTCTTAACCAACAGTATATTATAAAGGTTACACCCTTCTTAACCAACAGTATATTATAAAGGCTACACCCTTCTTAACCAACAGTATATTATAAAGGTTACACCCTTCTTAACCAACAGTATATTATAAAGGTTACACCCTTCTTAACCAACAGTATATTATAAAGGTTACACCCTTCTTAACCAACAGTATATTATAAAGGTTACACCCTTCTTAACCAACAGTATATTATAAAGGTTACACCCTTCTTAACCAACAGTATATTATAAAGGTTACACCCTTCTTAACCAACAGTATATTATAAAGGTTACACCCTTCTTAACCAACAGTATATTATAAAGGTTACAGCCTTCTTAACCAACAGTATATTATAAAGGTTACACCCTTCTTAACCAACAGTATATTATAAAGGTTACACCCTTCTTAACCAACAGTATATTATAAAGGTTACACCCTTCTTAACCAACAGTATATTATAAAGGTTACACCCTTCTTAACCAACAGTATATTATAAAGGTTACACCTTCTTAACCAACAGTATATTATAAAGGTTACACCCTTCTTAACCAACAGTATATTATAAAGGTTACACCCTTCTTAACCAACAGTATATTATAAAGGTTACACCCTTCTTAACCAACAGTATATTATAAAGGTTACACCCTTCTTAACCAACAGTATATTATAAAGGTTACACCCTTCTTAACCAACAGTATATTATAAAGGTTACACCCTTCTTAACCAACAGTATATTATAAAGGCTACAGCCCTTCTTAACCAACAGTATATTATAAAGGTTACACCCTTCTTAACCAACAGTATATTATAAAGGTTACACCTTCTTAACCAACAGTATATTATAAAGGCTACACTTCTTAACCAACAGTATATTATAAAGGTTACACCCTTCTTAACCAACAGTATATTATAAAGGTTACACCCTTCTTAACCAACAGTATATTATAAAGGTTACACCCTTCTTAACCAACAGTATATTATAAAGGTTACACCCTTCTTAACCAACAGTATATTATAAAGGTTACACCCTTCTTAACCAACAGTATATTATAAAGGTTACACCCTTCTTAACCAACAGTATATTATAAAGGTTACACCCTTCTTAACCAACAGTATATTATAAAGGTTACACCCTTCTTAACCAACAGTATATTATAAAGGTTACACCCTTCTTAACCAACAGTATATTATAAAGGTTACACCCTTCTTAACCAACAGTATATTATAAAGGCTACACCCTTCTTAACCAACAGTATATTATAAAGGTTACACCCTTCTTAACCAACAGTATATTATAAAGGTTACACCCTTCTTAACCAACAGTATATTATAAAGGCTACAGCCCTTCTTAACCAACAGTATATTATAAAGGTTACACCCTTCTTAACCAACAGTATATTATAAAGGTTACACCCTTCTTAACCAACAGTATATTATAAAGGTTACACCCTTCTTAACCAACAGTATATTATAAAGGTTACACCCTTCTTAACCAACAGTATATTATAAAGGTTACACCCTTCTTAACCAACAGTATATTATAAAGGTTACACCCTTCTTAACCAACAGTATATTATAAAGGCTACAGCCCTTCTTAACCAACAGTATATTATAAAGGTTACACCCTTCTTAACCAACAGTATATTATAAAGGTTACACCCTTCTTAACCAACAGTATATTATAAAGGTTACACCCTTCTTAACCAACAGTATATTATAAAGGTTACACCCTTCTTAACCAACAGTATATTATAAAGGTTACACCCTTCTTAACCAACAGTATATTATAAAGGTTACACCCTTCTTAACCAACAGTATATTATAAAGGTTACACCCTTCTTAACCAACAGTATATTATAAAGGTTACACCCTTCTTAACCAACAGTATATTATAAAGGTTACACCCTTCTTAACCAACAGTATATTATAAAGGTTACACCCTTCTTAACCAACAGTATATTATAAAGGCTACACCCTTCTTAACCAACAGTATATTATAAAGGTTACACCCTTCTTAACCAACAGTATATTATAAAGGTTACACCCTTCTTAACCAACAGTATATTATAAAGGCTACAGCCTTCTTAACCAACAGTATATTATAAAGGTTACACCCTTCTTAACCAACAGTATATTATAAAGGTTACACCCTTCTTAACCAACAGTATATTATAAAGGTTACACCCTTCTTAACCAACAGTATATTATAAAGGCTACACCCTTCTTAACCAACAGTATATTATAAAGGTTACACCCTTCTTAACCAACAGTATATTATAAAGGTTACACCCTTCTTAACCAACAGTATATTATAAAGGTTACACCCTTCTTAACCAACAGTATATTATAAAGGTTACACCCTTCTTAACCAACAGTATATTATAAAGGCTACACCCTTCTTAACCAACAGTATATTATAAAGGTTACACCCTTCTTAACCAACAGTATATTATAAAGGTTACACCCTTCTTAACCAACAGTATATTATAAAGGTTACACCCTTCTTAACCAACAGTATATTATAAAGGTTACACCCTTCTTAACCAACAGTATATTATAAAGGTTACACCCTTCTTAACCAACAGTATATTATAAAGGTTACACCCTTCTTAACCAACAGTATATTATAAAGGCTACACCCTTCTTAACCAACAGTATATTATAAAGGCTACACCCTTCTTAACCAACAGTATATTATAAAGGTTACACCCTTCTTAACCAACAGTATATTATAAAGGTTACACCCTTCTTAACCAACAGTATATTATAAAGGTTACACCCTTCTTAACCAACAGTATATTATAAAGGTTACACCCTTCTTAACCAACAGTATATTATAAAGGTTACACCCTTCTTAACCAACAGTATATTATAAAGGTTACACCCTTCTTAACCAACAGTATATTATAAAGGTTACACCCTTCTTAACCAACAGTATATTATAAAGGTTACACCCTTCTTAACCAACAGTATATTATAAAGGTTACACCCTTCTTAACCAACAGTATATTATAAAGGTTACACCCTTCTTAACCAACAGTATATTATAAAGGTTACACCCTTCTTAACCAACAGTATATTATAAAGGTTACACCCTTCTTAACCAACAGTATATTATAAAGGTTACACCCTTCTTAACCAACAGTATATTATAAAGGCTACACCCTTCTTAACCAACAGTATATTATAAAGGTTACACCCTTCTTAACCAACAGTATATTATAAAGGTTACACCCTTCTTAACCAACAGTATATTATAAAGGTTACACCCTTCTTAACCAACAGTATATTATAAAGGTTACACCCTTCTTAACCAACAGTATATTATAAAGGTTACACCCTTCTTAACCAACAGTATATTATAAAGGTTACACCCTTCTTAACCAACAGTATATTATAAAGGTTACAGCCCTTCTTAACCAACAGTATATTATAAAGGTTACACCCTTCTTAACCAACAGTATATTATAAAGGTTACACCCTTCTTAACCAACAGTATATTATAAAGGTTACACCCTTCTTAACCAACAGTATATTATAAAGGTTACACCCTTCTTAACCAACAGTATATTATAAAGGTTACACCCTTCTTAACCAACAGTATATTATAAAGGTTACACCCTTCTTAACCAACAGTATATTATAAAGGCTACACCCTTCTTAACCAACAGTATATTATAAAGGTTACACCCTTCTTAACCAACAGTATATTATAAAGGCTACACCCTTCTTAACCAACAGTATATTATAAAGGTTACACCCTTCTTAACCAACAGTATATTATAAAGGCTACACCCTTCTTAACCAACAGTATATTATAAAGGTTACACCCTTCTTAACCAACAGTATATTATAAAGGTTACACCCTTCTTAACCAACAGTATATTATAAAGGTTACAGCCTTCTTAACCAACAGTATATTATAAAGGTTACACCCTTCTTAACCAACAGTATATTATAAAGGTTACACCCTTCTTAACCAACAGTATATTATAAAGGTTACACCCTTCTTAACCAACAGTATATTATAAAGGCTACAGCCCTTCTTAACCAACAGTATATTATAAAGGTTACACCCTTCTTAACCAACAGTATATTATAAAGGTTACACCCTTCTTAACCAACAGTATATTATAAAGGTTACACCCTTCTTAACCAACAGTATATTATAAAGGTTACACCCTTCTTAACCAACAGTATATTATAAAGGTTACACCCTTCTTAACCAACAGTATATTATAAAGGTTACACCCTTCTTAACCAACAGTATATTATAAAGGTTACACCCTTCTTAACCAACAGTATATTATAAAGGTTACACCCTTCTTAACCAACAGTATATTATAAAGGTTACAGCCTTCTTAACCAACAGTATATTATAAAGGTTACACCCTTCTTAACCAACAGTATATTATAAAGGTTACACCCTTCTTAACCAACAGTATATTATAAAGGTTACACCCTTCTTAACCAACAGTATATTATAAAGGTTACAGCCCTTCTTAACCAACAGTATATTATAAAGGTTACACCCTTCTTAACCAACAGTATATTATAAAGGTTACACCCTTCTTAACCAACAGTATATTATAAAGGCTACAGCCCTTCTTAACCAACAGTATATTATAAAGGTTACACCCTTCTTAACCAACAGTATATTATAAAGGCTACACCCTTCTTAACCAACAGTATATTATAAAGGTTACACCCTTCTTAACCAACAGTATATTATAAAGGCTACACCCTTCTTAACCAACAGTATATTATAAAGGTTACACCCTTCTTAACCAACAGTATATTATAAAGGTTACACCCTTCTTAACCAACAGTATATTATAAAGGCTACACCCTTCTTAACCAACAGTATATTATAAAGGTTACACCCTTCTTAACCAACAGTATATTATAAAGGTTACACCCTTCTTAACCAACAGTATATTATAAAGGCTACAGCCTTCTTAACCAACAGTATATTATAAAGGTTACACCCTTCTTAACCAACAGTATATTATAAAGGTTACACCCTTCTTAACCAACAGTATATTATAAAGGTTACACCCTTCTTAACCAACAGTATATTATAAAGGTTACAGCCTTCTTAACCAACAGTATATTATAAAGGTTACACCCTTCTTAACCAACAGTATATTATAAAGGTTACACCCTTCTTAACCAACAGTATATTATAAAGGTTACACCCTTCTTAACCAACAGTATATTATAAAGGTTACACCCTTCTTAACCAACAGTATATTATAAAGGTTACACCCTTCTTAACCAACAGTATATTATAAAGGTTACACCCTTCTTAACCAACAGTATATTATAAAGGCTACACCCTTCTTAACCAACAGTATATTATAAAGGTTACACCCTTCTTAACCAACAGTATATTATAAAGGTTACACCCTTCTTAACCAACAGTATATTATAAAGGTTACACCCTTCTTAACCAACAGTATATTATAAAGGCTACAGCCTTCTTAACCAACAGTATATTATAAAGGTTACACCCTTCTTAACCAACAGTATATTATAAAGGTTACACCCTTCTTAACCAACAGTATATTATAAAGGTTACACCCTTCTTAACCAACAGTATATTATAAAGGTTACACCCTTCTTAACCAACAGTATATTATAAAGGTTACACCCTTCTTAACCAACAGTATATTATAAAGGTTACACCCTTCTTAACCAACAGTATATTATAAAGGTTACACCCTTCTTAACCAACAGTATATTATAAAGGTTACACCCTTCTTAACCAACAGTATATTATAAAGGTTACACCCTTCTTAACCAACAGTATATTATAAAGGTTACACCCTTCTTAACCAACAGTATATTATAAAGGTTACACCCTTCTTAACCAACAGTATATTATAAAGGTTACACCCTTCTTAACCAACAGTATATTATAAAGGTTACACCCTTCTTAACCAACAGTATATTATAAAGGTTACACCCTTCTTAACCAACAGTATATTATAAAGGTTACACCCTTCTTAACCAACAGTATATTATAAAGGTTACACCCTTCTTAACCAACAGTATATTATAAAGGCTACAGCCTTCTTAACCAACAGTATATTATAAAGGTTACACCCTTCTTAACCAACAGTATATTATAAAGGTTACACCCTTCTTAACCAACAGTATATTATAAAGGTTACACCCTTCTTAACCAACAGTATATTATAAAGGTTACAGCCTTCTTAACCAACAGTATATTATAAAGGTTACACCTCTTAACCAACAGTATATTATAAAGGTTACACCCTTCTTAACCAACAGTATATTATAAAGGTTACACCCTTCTTAACCAACAGTATATTATAAAGGTTACACCCTTCTTAACCAACAGTATATTATAAAGGTTACACCCTTCTTAACCAACAGTATATTATAAAGGTTACACCCTTCTTAACCAACAGTATATTATAAAGGCTACACCCTTCTTAACCAACAGTATATTATAAAGGTTACACCCTTCTTAACCAACAGTATATTATAAAGGTTACACCCTTCTTAACCAACAGTATATTATAAAGGTTACACCCTTCTTAACCAACAGTATATTATAAAGGTTACACCCTTCTTAACCAACAGTATATTATAAAGGTTACACCCTTCTTAACCAACAGTATATTATAAAGGTTACACCCTTCTTAACCAACAGTATATTATAAAGGTTACACCCTTCTTAACCAACAGTATATTATAAAGGTTACACCCTTCTTAACCAACAGTATATTATAAAGGTTACACCCTTCTTAACCAACAGTATATTATAAAGGTTACACCCTTCTTAACCAACAGTATATTATAAAGGTTACACCTTCTTAACCAACAGTATATTATAAAGGTTACACCCTTCTTAACCAACAGTATATTATAAAGGTTACACCCTTCTTAACCAACAGTATATTATAAAGGCTACACCCTTCTTAACCAACAGTATATTATAAAGGTTACACCCTTCTTAACCAACAGTATATTATAAAGGTTACACCTTCTTAACCAACAGTATATTATAAAGGTTACACCCTTCTTAACCAACAGTATATTATAAAGGCTACACCCTTCTTAACCAACAGTATATTATAAAGGTTACACCCTTCTTAACCAACAGTATATTATAAAGGTTACACCCTTCTTAACCAACAGTATATTATAAAGGTTACACCCTTCTTAACCAACAGTATATTATAAAGGTTACACCCTTCTTAACCAACAGTATATTATAAAGGTTACACCCTTCTAACCAACAGTATATTATAAAGGTTACACCCTTCTTAACCAACAGTATATTATAAAGGTTACACCCTTCTTAACCAACAGTATATTATAAAGGTTACACCCTTCTTAACCAACAGTATATTATAAAGGTTACACCCTTCTTAACCAACAGTATATTATAAAGGTTACACCCTTCTTAACCAACAGTATATTATAAAGGCTACACCCTTCTTAACCAACAGTATATTATAAAGGTTACACCCTTCTTAACCAACAGTATATTATAAAGGTTACACCCTTCTTAACCAACAGTATATTATAAAGGTTACACCCTTCTTAACCAACAGTATATTATAAAGGTTACACCCTTCTTAACCAACAGTATATTATAAAGGTTACACCCTTCTTAACCAACAGTATATTATAAAGGCTACACCCTTCTTAACCAACAGTATATTATAAAGGTTACACCCTTCTTAACCAACAGTATATTATAAAGGTTACACCCTTCTTAACCAACAGTATATTATAAAGGTTACACCCTTCTTAACCAACAGTATATTATAAAGGCTACACCCTTCTTAACCAACAGTATATTATAAAGGTTACACCCTTCTTAACCAACAGTATATTATAAAGGTTACACCCTTCTTAACCAACAGTATATTATAAAGGTTACACCCTTCTTAACCAACAGTATATTATAAAGGCTACAGCCCTTCTTAACCAACAGTATATTATAAAGGTTACACCCTTCTTAACCAACAGTATATTATAAAGGTTACACCCTTCTTAACCAACAGTATATTATAAAGGTTACACCCTTCTTAACCAACAGTATATTATAAAGGTTACACCCTTCTTAACCAACAGTATATTATAAAGGTTACACCCTTCTTAACCAACAGTATATTATAAAGGTTACACCCTTCTTAACCAACAGTATATTATAAAGGCTACACCCTTCTTAACCAACAGTATATTATAAAGGTTACACCCTTCTTAACCAACAGTATATTATAAAGGCTACACCCTTCTTAACCAACAGTATATTATAAAGGTTACACCCTTCTTAACCAACAGTATATTATAAAGGTTACACCCTTCTTAACCAACAGTATATTATAAAGGTTACACCCTTCTTAACCAACAGTATATTATAAAGGTTACACCCTTCTTAACCAACAGTATATTATAAAGGTTACACCCTTCTTAACCAACAGTATATTATAAAGGTTACACCCTTCTTAACCAACAGTATATTATAAAGGCTACACCCTTCTTAACCAACAGTATATTATAAAGGTTACACCCTTCTTAACCAACAGTATATTATAAAGGTTACACCCTTCTTAACCAACAGTATATTATAAAGGTTACACCCTTCTTAACCAACAGTATATTATAAAGGTTACACCCTTCTTAACCAACAGTATATTATAAAGGTTACACCCTTCTTAACCAACAGTATATTATAAAGGTTACACCCTTCTTAACCAACAGTATATTATAAAGGTTACACCCTTCTTAACCAACAGTATATTATAAAGGTTACACCCTTCTTAACCAACAGTATATTATAAAGGTTACACCCTTCTTAACCAACAGTATATTATAAAGGTTACACCCTTCTTAACCAACAGTATATTATAAAGGTTACAGCCTTCTTAACCAACAGTATATTATAAAGGTTACACCCTTCTTAACCAACAGTATATTATAAAGGTTACACCCTTCTTAACCAACAGTATATTATAAAGGTTACACCCTTCTTAACCAACAGTATATTATAAAGGTTACACCCTTCTTAACCAACAGTATATTATAAAGGTTACACCCTTCTTAACCAACAGTATATTATAAAGGTTACACCCTTCTTAACCAACAGTATATTATAAAGGTTACACCCTTCTTAACCAACAGTATATTATAAAGGTTACACCCTTCTTAACCAACAGTATATTATAAAGGTTACACCCTTCTTAACCAACAGTATATTATAAAGGTTACACCCTTCTTAACCAACAGTATATTATAAAGGTTACACCCTTCTTAACCAACAGTATATTATAAAGGTTACACCCTTCTTAACCAACAGTATATTATAAAGGTTACACCCTTCTTAACCAACAGTATATTATAAAGGTTACACCCTTCTTAACCAACAGTATATTATAAAGGTTACACCCTTCTTAACCAACAGTATATTATAAAGGTTACACCCTTCTTAACCAACAGTATATTATAAAGGTTACACCCTTCTTAACCAACAGTATATTATAAAGGTTACACCCTTCTTAACCAACAGTATATTATAAAGGTTACACCCTTCTTAACCAACAGTATATTATAAAGGTTACACCCTTCTTAACCAACAGTATATTATAAAGGTTACACCCTTCTTAACCAACAGTATATTATAAAGGTTACACCCTTCTTAACCAACAGTATATTATAAAGGTTACACCCTTCTTAACCAACAGTATATTATAAAGGTTACACCCTTCTTAACCAACAGTATATTATAAAGGTTACACCCTTCTTAACCAACAGTATATTATAAAGGTTACACCCTTCTTAACCAACAGTATATTATAAAGGTTACACCCTTCTTAACCAACAGTATATTATAAAGGTTACACCCTTCTTAACCAACAGTATATTATAAAGGTTACACCCTTCTTAACCAACAGTATATTATAAAGGTTACACCCTTCTTAACCAACAGTATATTATAAAGGTTACACCCTTCTTAACCAACAGTATATTATAAAGGTTACACCCTTCTTAACCAACAGTATATTATAAAGGTTACACCCTTCTTAACCAACAGTATATTATAAAGGTTACACCCTTCTTAACCAACAGTATATTATAAAGGTTACACCCTTCTTAACCAACAGTATATTATAAAGGCTACACCCTTCTTAACCAACAGTATATTATAAAGGTTACACCCTTCTTAACCAACAGTATATTATAAAGGTTACACCCTTCTTAACCAACAGTATATTATAAAGGTTACACCCTTCTTAACCAACAGTATATTATAAAGGTTACACCCTTCTTAACCAACAGTATATTATAAAGGTTACACCCTTCTTAACCAACAGTATATTATAAAGGTTACACCCTTCTTAACCAACAGTATATTATAAAGGTTACACCCTTCTTAACCAACAGTATATTATAAAGGTTACACCCTTCTTAACCAACAGTATATTATAAAGGTTACACCCTTCTTAACCAACAGTATATTATAAAGGTTACACCCTTCTTAACCAACAGTATATTATAAAGGTTACACCCTTCTTAACCAACAGTATATTATAAAGGTTACACCCTTCTTAACCAACAGTATATTATAAAGGTTACACCCTTCTTAACCAACAGTATATTATAAAGGTTACACCCTTCTTAACCAACAGTATATTATAAAGGTTACACCCTTCTTAACCAACAGTATATTATAAAGGTTACACCCTTCTTAACCAACAGTATATTATAAAGGTTACACCCTTCTTAACCAACAGTATATTATAAAGGTTACACCCTTCTTAACCAACAGTATATTATAAAGGTTACACCCTTCTTAACCAACAGTATATTATAAAGGTTACACCCTTCTTAACCAACAGTATATTATAAAGGTTACACCCTTCTTAACCAACAGTATATTATAAAGGTTACACCCTTCTTAACCAACAGTATATTATAAAGGTTACACCCTTCTTAACCAACAGTATATTATAAAGGTTACACCCTTCTTAACCAACAGTATATTATAAAGGTTACACCCTTCTTAACCAACAGTATATTATAAAGGTTACACCCTTCTTAACCAACAGTATATTATAAAGGTTACACCCTTCTTAACCAACAGTATATTATAAAGGTTACACCCTTCTTAACCAACAGTATATTATAAAGGTTACACCCTTCTTAACCAACAGTATATTATAAAGGTTACACCCTTCTTAACCAACAGTATATTATAAAGGTTACACCCTTCTTAACCAACAGTATATTATAAAGGTTACACCCTTCTTAACCAACAGTATATTATAAAGGTTACACCCTTCTTAACCAACAGTATATTATAAAGGTTACACCCTTCTTAACCAACAGTATATTATAAAGGTTACACCCTTCTTAACCAACAGTATATTATAAAGGTTACACCCTTCTTAACCAACAGTATATTATAAAGGTTACAGCCTTCTAACTAACAGATATTATAAAGGTTACACCCTTCTTAACCAACAGTATATTATAAAGGTTACACCCTTCTTAACCAACAGTATATTATAAAGGTTACACCCTTCTTAACCAACAGTATATTATAAAGGTTACACCCTTCTTAACCAACAGTATATTATAAAGGTTACACCCTTCTTAACCAACAGTATATTATAAAGGTTACACCCTTCTTAACCAACAGTATATTATAAAGGTTACACCCTTCTTAACCAACAGTATATTATAAAGGTTACACCCTTCTTAACCAACAGTATATTATAAAGGTTACACCCTTCTTAACCAACAGTATATTATAAAGGTTACACCCTTCTTAACCAACAGTATATTATAAAGGTTACACCCTTCTTAACCAACAGTATATTATAAAGGTTACACCCTTCTTAACCAACAGTATATTATAAAGGTTACACCCTTCTTAACCAACAGTATATTATAAAGGTTACACCCTTCTTAACCAACAGTATATTATAAAGGTTACACCCTTCTTAACCAACAGTATATTATAAAGGTTACACCCTTCTTAACCAACAGTATATTATAAAGGTTACACCCTTCTTAACCAACAGTATATTATAAAGGTTACACCCTTCTTAACCAACAGTATATTATAAAGGTTACACCCTTCTTAACCAACAGTATATTATAAAGGTTACACCCTTCTTAACCAACAGTATATTATAAAGGTTACACCCTTCTTAACCAACAGTATATTATAAAGGTTACACCCTTCTTAACCAACAGTATATTATAAAGGTTACACCCTTCTTAACCAACAGTATATTATAAAGGTTACACCCTTCTTAACCAACAGTATATTATAAAGGTTACACCCTTCTTAACCAACAGTATATTATAAAGGTTACACCCTTCTTAACCAACAGTATATTATAAAGGTTACACCCTTCTTAACCAACAGTATATTATAAAGGTTACACCCTTCTTAACCAACAGTATATTATAAAGGTTACACCCTTCTTAACCAACAGTATATTATAAAGGTTACACCCTTCTTAACCAACAGTATATTATAAAGGTTACACCCTTCTTAACCAACAGTATATTATAAAGGTTACACCCTTCTTAACCAACAGTATATTATAAAGGTTACACCCTTCTTAACCAACAGTATATTATAAAGGTTACACCCTTCTTAACCAACAGTATATTATAAAGGTTACACCCTTCTTAACCAACAGTATATTATAAAGGTTACACCCTTCTTAACCAACAGTATATTATAAAGGCTACACCCTTCTTAACCAACAGTATATTATAAAGGTTACACCCTTCTTAACCAACAGTATATTATAAAGGTTACACCCTTCTTAACCAACAGTATATTATAAAGGTTACACCCTTCTTAACCAACAGTATATTATAAAGGTTACACCCTTCTTAACCAACAGTATATTATAAAGGTTACACCCTTCTTAACCAACAGTATATTATAAAGGTTACACCCTTCTTAACCAACAGTATATTATAAAGGTTACACCCTTCTTAACCAACAGTATATTATAAAGGTTACACCCTTCTTAACCAACAGTATATTATAAAGGTTACACCCTTCTTAACCAACAGTATATTATAAAGGTTACACCCTTCTTAACCAACAGTATATTATAAAGGTTACACCCTTCTTAACCAACAGTATATTATAAAGGTTACACCCTTCTTAACCAACAGTATATTATAAAGGTTACACCCTTCTTAACCAACAGTATATTATAAAGGTTACACCCTTCTTAACCAACAGTATATTATAAAGGTTACACCCTTCTTAACCAACAGTATATTATAAAGGTTACACCCTTCTTAACCAACAGTATATTATAAAGGTTACACCCTTCTTAACCAACAGTATATTATAAAGGTTACACCCTTCTTAACCAACAGTATATTATAAAGGTTACACCCTTCTTAACCAACAGTATATTATAAAGGTTACACCCTTCTTAACCAACAGTATATTATAAAGGTTACACCCTTCTTAACCAACAGTATATTATAAAGGTTACACCCTTCTTAACCAACAGTATATTATAAAGGTTACACCCTTCTTAACCAACAGTATATTATAAAGGTTACACCCTTCTTAACCAACAGTATATTATAAAGGTTACACCCTTCTTAACCAACAGTATATTATAAAGGTTACACCCTTCTTAACCAACAGTATATTATAAAGGTTACACCCTTCTTAACCAACAGTATATTATAAAGGTTACACCCTTCTTAACCAACAGTATATTATAAAGGTTACACCCTTCTTAACCAACAGTATATTATAAAGGTTACACCCTTCTTAACCAACAGTATATTATAAAGGTTACACCCTTCTTAACCAACAGTATATTATAAAGGTTACACCCTTCTTAACCAACAGTATATTATAAAGGTTACACCCTTCTTAACCAACAGTATATTATAAAGGTTACACCCTTCTTAACCAACAGTATATTATAAAGGTTACACCCTTCTTAACCAACAGTATATTATAAAGGTTACACCCTTCTTAACCAACAGTATATTATAAAGGTTACACCCTTCTTAACCAACAGTATATTATAAAGGTTACACCCTTCTTAACCAACAGTATATTATAAAGGTTACACCCTTCTTAACCAACAGTATATTATAAAGGTTACACCCTTCTTAACCAACAGTATATTATAAAGGTTACACCCTTCTTAACCAACAGTATATTATAAAGGTTACACCCTTCTTAACCAACAGTATATTATAAAGGTTACACCCTTCTTAACCAACAGTATATTATAAAGGTTACAGCCCTTCTTAACCAACAGTATATTATAAAGGTTACACCCTTCTTAACCAACAGTATATTATAAAGGTTACACCCTTCTTAACCAACAGTATATTATAAAGGTTACACCCTTCTTAACCAACAGTATATTATAAAGGTTACACCCTTCTTAACCAACAGTATATTATAAAGGTTACACCCTTCTTAACCAACAGTATATTATAAAGGTTACACCCTTCTTAACCAACAGTATATTATAAAGGTTACACCCTTCTTAACCAACAGTATATTATAAAGGTTACACCCTTCTTAACCAACAGTATATTATAAAGGTTACACCCTTCTTAACCAACAGTATATTATAAAGGTTACAGCCTTCTTAACCAACAGTATATTATAAAGGTTACACCCTTCTTAACCAACAGTATATTATAAAGGTTACACCCTTCTTAACCAACAGTATATTATAAAGGTTACACCCTTCTTAACCAACAGTATATTATAAAGGTTGCACCCTTCTTAACCAACAGTATATTATAAAGGTTACACCCTTCTTAACCAACAGTATATTATACAGGTTACACCCTTCTTAACCAACAGTATATTATAAAGGTTACACCCTTCTTAACCAACAGTATATTATAAAGGTTACACCCTTCTTAACCAACAGTATATTATAAAGGTTACACCCTTCTTAACCAACAGTATATTATAAAGGTTACACCCTTCTTAACCAACAGTATATTATAAAGGTTACAGCCTTCTTAACCAACAGTATATTATAAAGGTTACACCCTTCTTAACCAACAGTATATTATAAAGGTTACACCCTTCTTAACCAACAGTATATTATAAAGGTTACACCCTTCTTAACCAACAGTATATTATAAAGGTTACACCCTTCTTAACCAACAGTATATTATAAAGGTTACACCCTTCTTAACCAACAGTATATTATAAAGGTTACACCCTTCTTAACCAACAGTATATTATAAAGGTTACACCCTTCTTAACCAACAGTATATTATAAAGGCTACACCCTTCTTAACCAACAGTATATTATAAAGGTTACACCCTTCTTAACCAACAGTATATTATAAAGGTTACACCCTTCTTAACCAACAGTATATTATAAAGGTTACACCCTTCTTAACCAACAGTATATTATAAAGGTTACACCCTTCTTAACCAACAGTATATTATAAAGGTTACACCCTTCTTAACCAACAGTATATTATAAAGGTTACACCCTTCTTAACCAACAGCATATTATAAAGGTTACACCCTTCTTAACCAACAGTATATTATAAAGGTTACACCCTTCTTAACCAACAGTGTATTGTAATGACTACACCCTATGTTCATATACAGTATGTCCTAATTAATATATTCATATTTCCATTACACACATACAAGGTTCTCATTAGGTGTCATACCACAGTACTTTGTCATATATAGTAGAGTAAAGAGACATTCTAGATCAGACACACACCATTCGTTATGGTGTCCCTGTATTATTTCAGGAAGATATTCTAGATCAGACAGTCAGCAGGCGTTACGGTGAAGGGTTAACTCTAATTTCTTCTCCTGTTCCATCTGAACAAACAACACTGTTGAGCTGACAGGGTACAGAGAGGAGGGGGGAGGAGGGGGGGAGGAGGGGGGAGGGGCTGACAGAGTACAGAGAGGATGAAGGATGGGGGAGGGAGGGAGAGAGTAGGGAGGGAGGGAGGGGCTGACAGAGGATGGGGGAGAGGGAGCACAGAATAGGCAGACCATGTGATGATGAAAAGAGAGAGAAGGGTGAGATCGCCCTCCCTTCATCTCCCTCTCCCTCTCTCTCTCTCTTCCACATCCTCCCTCCTCTGATCCCCCTTCTCTTCCTGCCTTTTCAGCACAATAACATTTCTGGGAAATGGTAGCCTCCATCCCTCATACAGTACTATTTAATGGTAGCCTCCATCCCTCATACAGTACTATTTAATGGTAGCCTCCATCCCTCATACAGTACTATTTAATGGTAGCCTCCATCCCTCATACAGTACTATTTAATGGTAGCCTCCATCCCTCATACAGTACTATTTAATGGTAGCCTCCATCCCTCATACAGTACTATTTAATGGTAGCCTCCATCCCTCATACAGTACTATTTAATGGTAGCCTCCATCCCTCATACAGTACTATTTAATGGTAGCCTCCATCCCTCATACAGTACTATTTAATGGTAGCCTCCATCCCTCATACAGTACTATTTAATGGTAGCCTCCATCCCTCATACAGTACTATTTAACATGTGGCTGATCTGATTCAGCCTGTTCAGCTCTTTCATCATCAGACACTACTGCTCTCACTGAACCTGACTATGCCTACTCCATCATCAGACACTACTGCTCTCACTGAACCTGACTATGCCTACTCCATCATCAGACACTACTGCTCTCACTGAACCTGACTATGCCTACTCCATCATCAGACACTACTGCTCTCACTGAACCTGACTATGCCTACTCCATCATCAGACACTACTGCTCTCACTGAACCTGACTATGCCTACTCCATCATCAGACACTACTGCTCTCACTGAACCTGACTATGCCTACTCCATCATCAGACACTACTGCTCTCACTGAACCTGACTAAGCCTACTCCCTCCCTCCCTCTCTCTCTGTCTCGCTCGCTCACTCTCTCACTCTATTTCTCTGTATTTTACTTCTGTCTTTCTGTTCTGTTACAAACCTCATGCTCTCCGTTGATGTGTACAGGCAGAGAGAGGGAGAGAAAGAGGGAGAGAGAGAGAGACATCTAGAGAGAGAGAGAGAGAGAGAGAAGGGAGAGCGAGAGAGAGAGAGAGAGAGAGAGAAAGACATCTAGAGAGAGAGAGGCAATGAGAGAGGCAATGAGAGGGAGAGAGGCAATGAGAGAGGCAATGAGAGAGAGAGGCAATGAGAGAGAGAGAGAGAGAGAGGGAGAGAGGCAATGAGAGAGAGAGAGAGAGAGAGAGGCAATGAGAGAGGCAATGAGAGAGAGAGGCAATGAGAGAGAGAGGCAATGAGAGAGAGAGAGGCAATGAGAGAGAGAGAGGCAATGAGAGAGAGAGAGGCAATGAGAGAGGCAATGAGAGAGAGAGAGGCAATGAGAGAGAGAGAGAGAGAGAGAGAGAGAGAGAGAGAGAGAGAGAGAGAGAGCAATGAGAGAGAGAGAGAGAGAGAGAGGGGGAGGCAATGAGAGAGAGAGAGAGAGAGAGAGAGAGAGAGAGAGAGAGAGAGAGAGAGAGAGAGAGAGAGAGAGGCAATGAGAGAGAGAGAGAGAGGCAATGAGAGGGAGAGAGGCAATGAGAGAGTCAATGAGAGAGCGAGGCAATGAGAGAGAGAGAGAGAGAGAGAGAGAGAGAGAGAGAGAGAGAGAGAGAGAGGCAATGAGAGAGAGAGAGAGAGAGAGAGAGAGAGAGAGAGGGCAATGAGAGAGAGAGAGGCAATGAGAGAGAGAGAGGCAATGAGAGAGAGAGAGGCAATGAGAGAGAGAGAGGCAATGAGAGAGGCAATGAGAGAGAGAGAGGCAATGAGAGAGAGAGAGAGAGAGAGAGAGAGAGAGAGAGAGGCAATGAGAGAGAGAGAGAGAGAGAGGGAGGCAATGAGAGAGAGAGAGAGAGAGAGAGAGAGAGAGAAATGAACACAGACAGAGAAGTAGAGGTAGACAGCCAGAGTAGACACTGTATTGGGAGAAACAACAACAGCACTGGCTAATTGTCATAGTGTCATAGTGTCATAGTGTCTAGTTGGGTCTGTTTCTACCAGGAGGCTCGTCTGTTCAGGGGTCAAATTGAAGTAGCAGACAAGCAGCAGGCTTCCATCGGCCACCCTGAGATTGGGTTATGCCATATTAGAATATAATGTATTCTGACTGGGTTATGCCTTAATACAGATTAATGGCAGCCATACCTAATGGGTTATGGGTTAATGCATACTGATGGCTGCCAGGTCTAATGGGTTATGGGTTAATGCATACTGATGGCAGCCATACCTAATGGGTTATGGGTTAATGCATACTGATGGCAGCCAGGTCTAATGGGTTATGGGTTAATGCATACTGATGGCAGCCATACCTAATGGGTTATGGGTTAATGCATACTGATGGCAGCCAGGTCTAATGGGTTATGGGTTAATGCATACTGATGGCAGCCATACCTAATGGGTTATGGGTTAATGCATACTGATGGCAGCCAGGTCTAATGGGTTATGGGTTAATGCATACTGATGGCAGCCATACCTAATGGGTTATGGGTTAATGCATACTGATGGCTGCCAGGTCTAATGGGTTATGGGTTATACCTTAACACAGAGCGATAACTGCCTGATTTACTGGGTTGTGGGTTATGCCTTCATGCAGGCTGATGGCAGACAGGACTATTGGGTTTTAGGTTATGCCTTAATGCAGACTGATGACAGTCAGGTCCACTGGGTTATGGGTTACGCCTTAATGCAGACATATGGTAGCCATGACTACTGGGTTATGGGTTATGCTGTAATGCAGACATATGGTAGCCATGACTACTGGGTTATGGGTTATGCTGTAATGCAGACATATGGTAGCCATGACTACTGGGTTATGCCTTAATGCAGACTGATGGCAGCCAGGACTTCTGGGTTATGCCTTAATGCAGACTGATGGCAGCCAGGACTTCTGGGTTATGCCTTAATGCAGACTGATGGCAGCCAGGACTTCTGGGTTATGCCTTAATGCAGACTGATGGCAGCCAGGACTTCTGGGTTATGCCTTAATGCAGACTGATGGCAGCCAGGACTTCTGGGTTATGCCTTAATGCAGACTGATGGCAGCCAGGACTTCTGGGTTATGCCTTAATGCAGACTGATGGCAGTCAGGACTTCTGGGTTATGCCTTAATGGAGACTGATGGCAGTCAGGACTTCTGGGTTATGCCTTAATGCAGACTGATGGTAGCCAGGACTTCTGGGTTATGCCTTAATGCAGACTGATGGCAGTCAGGACTTCTGGGTTATGCCTTAATGCAGACTGATGGCAGCCAGGACTTCTGGGTTATGCCTTAATGCAGACTGATGGCAGCCAGGACTTCTGGGTTATGCCTTAATGCAGACTGATGGCAGCCAGGACTTCTGGGTTATGCCTTAATGCAGACTGATGGCAGCCAGGACTTCTGGGTTATGCCTTAATGGAGACTGATGGCAGCCAGGACTTCTGGGTTATGCCTTAATGCAGACTGATGGTAGCCAGGACTTCTGGGTTATGCCTTAATGGAGACTGATGGCAGCCAGGACTTCTGGGTTATGCCTTAATGCAGACTGATGGTAGCCAGGACTTCTGGGTTATGCCTTAATGGAGACTGATGGCAGTCAGGACTTCTGGGTTATGCCTTAATGCAGACTGATGGCAGCCAGGACTTCTGGGTTATGCCTTAATGCAGACTGATGGCAGCCAGGACTTCTGGGTTATGCCTTAATGCAGACTGATGGCAGCCAGGACTTCTGGGTTATGCCTTAATGCAGACTGATGGCAGCCAGGACTTCTGGGTTATGCCTTAATGGAGACTGATGGCAGCCAGGACTTCTGGGTTATGCCTTAATGCAGACTGATGGTAGCCAGGACTTCTGGGTTATGCCTTAATGGAGACTGATGGCAGCCAGGACTTCTGGGTTATGCCTTAATGCAGACTGATGGTAGCCAGGACTTCTGGGTTATGCCTTAATGGAGACTGATGGCAGTCAGGACTTCTGGGTTATGCCTTAATGCAGACTGATGGCAGCCAGGACTTCTGGGTTATGCCTTAATGCAGACTGATGGCAGCCAGGACTTCTGGGTTATGCCTTAATGCAGACTGATGGCAGCCAGGACTTCTGGGTTATGCCTTAATGCAGACTGATGGCAGCCAGGACTTCTGGGTTATGCCTTAATGCAGACTGATGGCAGCCAGGACTTCTGGGTTATGCCTTAATGCAGACTGATGGCAGCCAGGACTTCTGGGTTATGCCTTAATGCAGACTGATGGCAGCCAGGACTTCTGGGTTATGCCTTAATGCAGACTGATGGCAGCCAGGACTTCTGGGTTATGCCTTAATGCAGACTGATGGCAGCCAGGACTTCTGGGTTATGCCTTAATGCAGACTGATGGCAGTCAGGACTTCTGGGTTATGCCTTAATGCAGACTGATGGCAGTCAGGACTTCTGGGTTATGCCTTAATGCAGACTGATGGCAGCCAGGACTTCTGGGTTATGCCTTAATGCAGACTGATGGCAGCCAGGACTTCTGGGTTATGCCTTAATGCAGACTGATGGCAGCCAGGACTTCTGGGTTATGCCTTAATGCAGACTGATGGCAGCCAGGACTTCTGGGTTATGCCTTAATGCAGACTGATGGCAGCCAGGACTTCTGGGTTATGCCTTAATGCAGACTGATGGCAGCCAGGACTTCTGGGTTATGCCTTAATGCAGACTGATGGCAGCCAGGACTTCTGGGTTATGCCTTAATGCAGACTGATGGCAGTCAGGACTTCTGGGTTATGCCTTAATGCAGACTGATGGCAGTCAGGACTTCTGGGTTATGCCTTAATGCAGACTGATGGCAGCCAGGACTTCTGGGTTATGCCTTAATGCAGACTGATGGCAGCCAGGACTTCTGGGTTATGCCTTAATGCAGACTGATGGCAGCCAGGACTTCTGGGTTATGCCTTAATGCAGACTGATGGCAGCCAGGACTTCTGGGTTATGCCTTAATGCAGACTGATGGCAGTCAGGACTTCTGGGTTATGCCTTAATGCAGACTGATGGCAGCCAGGACTTCTGGGTTATGCCTTAATGCAGACTGATGGCAGCCAGGACTTCTGGGTTATGCCTTAATGCAGACTGATGGCAGCCAGGACTTCTGGGTTATGCCTTAATGCAGACTGATGGCAGCCAGGACTTCTGGGTTATGCCTTAATGCAGACTGATGGCAGCCAGGACTTCTGGGTTATGCCTTAATGCAGACTGATGGCAGCCAGGACTTCTGGGTTATGCCTTAATGCAGACTGATGGCAGCCAGGACTTCTGGTTTATGCCTTAATGCAGACTGATGGCAGCCAGGACTTCTGGGTTATGCCTTAATGCAGACTGATGGCAGCCAGGACTTCTGGGTTATGCCTTAATGCAGACTGATGGCAGCCAGGACTTCTGGGTTATGCCTTAATGCAGACTGATGGCAGCCAGGACTTCTGGGTTATGCCTTAATGCAGACTGATGGCAGTCAGGACTTCTGGGTTATGCCTTAATGCAGACTGATGGCAGCCAGGACTTCTGGGTTATGCCTTAATGCAGACTGATGGCAGCCAGGACTTCTGGGTTATGCCTTAGTGCAGACTGATGGCAGCCAGGACTTCTGGGTTATGCCTTAATGCAGACTGATGGCAGCCAGGACTTCTGGGTTATGCCTTAATGCAGACTGATGGCAGCCAGGACTTCTGGGTTATGCCTTAATGCAGACTGATGGCAGTCAGGACTTCTGGGTTATGCCTTAATGCAGACTGATGGCAGTCAGGACTTCTGGGTTATGCCTTAATGCAGACTGATGGCAGCCAGGACTTCTGGGTTATGCCTTAATGCAGACTGATGGCAGTCAAGACTTCTGGGTTATGCCTTAATGCAGACTGATGGCAGCCAGGACTTCTGGGTTATGCCTTAATGCAGACTGATGGCAGCCAGGACTTCTGGTTTATGCCTTAATGCAGACTGATGGCAGCCAGGACTTCTGGGTTATGCCTTAATGCAGACTGATGGCAGCCAGGACTTCTGGGTTATACCTTAATGCAGACTGATGGCAGCCAGGACTTCTGGGTTATGCCTTAATGCAGACTGATGGCAGTCAGGACTTCTGGGTTATGCCTTAATGCAGACTGATGGCAGCCAGGACTTCTGGGTTATGCCTTAATGCAGACTGATGGCAGCCAGGACTTCTGGGTTATGCCTTAATGCAGACTGATGGCAGCCAGGACTTCTGGGTTATGCCTTAATGCAGACTGATGGCAGCCAGGACTTCTGGGTTATGCCTTAATGCAGACTGATGGCAGCCAGGACTTCTGGGTTATGCCTTAATGCAGACTGATGGCAGTCAGGACTTCTGGGTTATGCCTTAATGCAGACTGATGGCAGTCAGGACTTCTGGGTTATGCCTTAATGCAGACTGATGGCAGCCAGGACTTCTGGGTTATGCCTTAATGCAGACTGATGGCAGTCAAGACTTCTGGGTTATGCCTTAATGCAGACTGATGGCAGCCAGGACTTCTGGGTTATGCCTTAATGCAGACTGATGGCAGCCAGGACTTCTGGGTTATGCCTTAATGCAGACTGATGGCAGTCAGGACTTCTGGGTTATGCCTTAATGCAGACTGATGGCAGCCAGGACTTCTGGGTTATGCCTTAATGCAGACTGATGGCAGTCAGGACTTCTGGGTTATGCCTTAATGCAGACTGATGGCAGTCAGGACTTCTGGGTTATGCCTTAATGCAGACTGATGGCAGTCAGGACTTCTGGGTTATGCCTTAATGCAGACTGATGGCAGCCAGGACTTCTGGGTTATGCCTTAATGCAGACTGATGGCAGCCAGGACTTCTGGATTATGCCTTAATGCAGACTGATGGCAGCCAGGACTTCTGGGTTATGCCTTAATGCAGACTGATGGCAGCCAGGACTTCTGGGTTATGCCTTAATGCAGACTGATGGCAGCCAGGACTTCTGGATTATGCCTTAATGCAGACTGATGGCAGCCAGGACTTCTGGGTTATGCCTTAATGCAGACTGATGCCAGCCAGGACTTCTGGGTTATGCCTTAATGCAGACTGATGGCAGCCAGGACTTCTGGGTTATGCCTTAATGCAGACTGATGGCAGCCAGGACTTCTGGGTTGTGCCTTAATGCAGACTGATGGCAGCCAGGACTTCTGGGTTATGCCTTAATGCAGACTGATGGCAGCCAGGGCTTCTGGGTTATGCCTTAATGCAGACTGATGGCAGCCAGGACTTCTGGGTTATGCCTTAATGCAGACTGATGGCAGCCAGGGCTTCTGGGTTATGCCTTAATGCAGACTGATGGCAGCCAGGACTTCTGGGTTATGCCTTAATGCAGACTGATGGCAGCCAGGACTTCTGGGTTATGCCTTAATGCAGACTGATGGCAGTCAGGACTTCTGGGTTACGCCTTAATGCAGACTGATGGCAGCCAGGACTTCTGGGTTACGCCTTAATGCAGACTGATGGCAGCCAGGACTTCTGGGTTACGCCTTAATGCAGACTGATGGCAGCCAGGACTTCTGGGTTACGCCTTAATGCAGACTGATGGCAGCCAGGACTTCTGGGTTATGCCTTAATGCAGACTGATGGCAGCCAGGACTTCTGGGTTATGCCTTAATGCAGACTGATGGCAGCCAGGACTTCTGGGTTATGCCTTAATGCAGACTGATGGCAGCCAGGACTTCTGGGTTATGCCTTAATGCAGACTGATGGCAGCCAGGACTTCTGGGTTATGCCTTAATGCAGACTGATGGCAGTCAGGACTTCTGGGTTATGCCTTAATGCAGACTGATGGCAGTCAGGACTTCTGGGTTATGCCTTAATGCAGACTGATGGCAGCCAGGACTTCTGGGTTATGCCTTAATGCAGACTGATGGCAGCCAGGACTTCTGGGTTATGCCTTAATGCAGACTGATGGCAGTCAGGACTTCTGGGTTATGCCTTAATGCAGACTGATGGCAGTCAGGACTTCTGGGTTATGCCTTAATGCAGACTGATGGCAGCCAGGACTTCTGGGTTATGCCTTAATGCAGACTGATGGCAGTCAGGACTTCTGGGTTATGCCTTAATGCAGACTGATGGCAGCCAGGACTTCTGGGTTATGCCTTAATGCAGACTGATGGCAGCCAGGACTTCTGGGTTATGCCTTAATGCAGACTGATGGCAGCCAGGACTTCTGGTTATGCCTTAATGCAGACTGATGGCAGTCAGGACTTCTGGGTTATGCCTTAATGGAGACTGATGGCAGTCAGGACTTCTGGGTTATGCCTTAATGCAGACTGATGGCAGCCAGGACTTCTGGGTTATGCCTTAATGCAGACTGATGGCAGTCAGGACTTCTGGGTTATGCCTTAATGCAGACTGATGGCAGCCAGGACTTCTGGGTTATGCCTTAATGCAGACTGATGGCAGCCAGGACTTCTGGGTTATGCCTTAATGCAGACTGATGGCAGTCAGGACTTCTGGGTTATGCCTTAATGCAGACTGATGGCAGCCAGGACTTCTGGGTTATGCCTTAATGCAGACTGATGGCAGTCAGGACTTCTGGGTTATGCCTTAATGCAGACTGATGGTAGCCAGGACTTCTGGGTTATGCCTTAATGGAGACTGATGGCAGCCAGGACTTCTGGGTTATGCCTTAATGCAGACTGATGGTAGCCAGGACTTCTGGGTTATGCCTTAATGGAGACTGATGGCAGTCAGGACTTCTGGGTTATGCCTTAATGCAGACTGATGGCAGCCAGGACTTCTGGGTTATGCCTTAATGCAGACTGATGGCAGCCAGGACTTCTGGGTTATGCCTTAATGCAGACTGATGGCAGCCAGGACTTCTGGGTTATGCCTTAATGCAGACTGATGGCAGCCAGGACTTCTGGGTTATGCCTTAATGGAGACTGATGGCAGCCAGGACTTCTGGGTTATGCCTTAATGCAGACTGATGGCAGCCAGGACTTCTGGGTTATGCCTTAATGCAGACTGATGGCAGCCAGGACTTCTGGGTTATGCCTTAATGCAGACTGATGGCAGTCAGGACTTCTGGGTTATGCCTTAATGCAGACTGATGGCAGCCAGGACTTCTGGGTTATGCCTTAATGCAGACTGATGGCAGCCAGGACTTCTG
The DNA here is from genome assembly GCF_020615455.1 of Coregonus clupeaformis. Taxonomy (NCBI): domain Eukaryota; kingdom Metazoa; phylum Chordata; class Actinopteri; order Salmoniformes; family Salmonidae; genus Coregonus; species Coregonus clupeaformis. The sequence continues at coordinate 680,563 of NW_025533492.1, read as the reverse complement.
GGTTATGCCTTAATGCAGACTGATGGCAGCCAGGACTTCTGGGTTATGCCTTAATGCAGACTGATGGCAGCCAGGACTTCTGGGTTATGCCTTAATGCAGACTGATGGCAGCCAGGACTTCTGGGTTATGCCTTAATGCAGACTGATGGCAGCCAGGACTTCTGGGTTATGCCTTAATGCAGACTGATGGCAGCCAGGACTTCTGGGTTATGCCTTAATGCAGACTGATGGCAGCCAGGACTTCTGGGTTATGCCTTAATGCAGACTGATGGCAGCCAGGACTTCTGGGTTATGCCTTAATGCAGACTGATGGCAGCCAGGACTTCTGGGTTATGCCTTAATGCAGACTGATGGCAGCCAGGACTTCTGGGTTATGCCTTAATGCAGACTGATGGCAGCCAGGACTTCTGGGTTATGCCTTAATGCAGACTGATGGCAGCCAGGACTTCTGGGTTATGCCTTAATGCAGACTGATGGCAGCCAGGACTTCTGGGTTATGCCTTAATGCAGACTGATGGCAGCCAGGACTTCTGGGTTATGCCTTAATGCAGACTGATGGCAGCCAGGACTTCTGGGTTATGCCTTAATGCAGACTGATGGCAGCCAGGACTTCTGGGTTATGCCTTAATGCAGACTGATGGCAGCCAGGACTTCTGGGTTATGCCTTAATGCAGACTGATGGCAGTCAGGACTTCTGGGTTATGCCTTAATGCAGACTGATGGCAGCCAGGACTTCTGGGTTATGCCTTAATGCAGACTGATGGCAGCCAGGACTTCTGGGTTATGCCTTAATGCAGACTGATGGCAGCCAGGACTTCTGGGTTATGCCTTAATGCAGACTGATGGCAGCCAGGACTTCTGGGTTATGCCTTAATGCAGACTGATGGCAGCCAGGACTTCTGGGTTATGCCTTAATGCAGACTGATGGCAGTCAGGACTTCTGGGTTATGCCTTAATGCAGACTGATGGCAGCCAGGACTTCTGGGTTATGCCTTAATGCAGACTGATGGCAGCCAGGACTTCTGGGTTATGCCTTAATGCAGACTGATGGCAGCCAGGACTTCTGGGTTATGCCTTAATGCAGACTGATGGCAGCCAGGACTTCTGGGTTATGCCTTAATGCAGACTGATGGCAGCCAGGACTTCTGGGTTATGCCTTAATGCAGACTGATGGCAGCCAGGACTTCTGGGTTATGCCTTAATGCAGACTGATGGCAGCCAGGACTTCTGGTTTATGCCTTAATGCAGACTGATGGCAGCCAGGACTTCTGGGTTATGCCTTAATGCAGACTGATGGCAGCCAGGACTTCTGGGTTATGCCTTAATGCAGACTGATGGCAGCCAGGACTTCTGGGTTATGCCTTAATGCAGACTGATGGCAGTCAGGACTTCTGGGTTATGCCTTAATGCAGACTGATGGCAGCCAGGACTTCTGGGTTATGCCTTAATGCAGACTGATGGCAGCCAGGACTTCTGGGTTATGCCTTAATGCAGACTGATGGCAGCCAGGACTTCTGGGTTATGCCTTAATGCAGACTGATGGCAGCCAGGACTTCTGGGTTATGCCTTAATGCAGACTGATGGCAGCCAGGACTTCTGGGTTATGCCTTAATGCAGACTGATGGCAGTCAGGACTTCTGGGTTATGCCTTAATGCAGACTGATGGCAGTCAGGACTTCTGGGTTATGCCTTAATGCAGACTGATGGCAGCCAGGACTTCTGGGTTATGCCTTAATGCAGACTGATGGCAGTCAAGACTTCTGGGTTATGCCTTAATGCAGACTGATGGCAGCCAGGACTTCTGGGTTATGCCTTAATGCAGACTGATGGCAGCCAGGACTTCTGGGTTATGCCTTAATGCAGACTGATGGCAGTCAGGACTTCTGGGTTATGCCTTAATGCAGACTGATGGCAGCCAGGACTTCTGGGTTATGCCTTAATGCAGACTGATGGCAGTCAGGACTTCTGGGTTATGCCTTAATGCAGACTGATGGCAGTCAGGACTTCTGGGTTATGCCTTAATGCAGACTGATGGCAGTCAGGACTTCTGGGTTATGCCTTAATGCAGACTGATGGCAGTCAGGACTTCTGGGTTATGCCTTAATGCAGACTGATGGCAGCCAGGACTTCTGGATTATGCCTTAATGCAGACTGATGGCAGCCAGGACTTCTGGGTTATGCCTTAATGCAGACTGATGGCAGCCAGGACTTCTGGGTTATGCCTTAATGCAGACTGATGGCAGCCAGGACTTCTGGATTATGCCTTAATGCAGACTGATGGCAGCCAGGACTTCTGGGTTATGCCTTAATGCAGACTGATGCCAGCCAGGACTTCTGGGTTATGCCTTAATGCAGACTGATGGCAGCCAGGACTTCTGGGTTATGCCTTAATGCAGACTGATGGCAGCCAGGACTTCTGGGTTATGCCTTAATGCAGACTGATGGCAGCCAGGACTTCTGGGTTATGCCTTAATGCAGACTGATGGCAGCCAGGGCTTCTGGGTTATGCCTTAATGCAGACTGATGGCAGCCAGGGCTTCTGGGTTATGCCTTAATGCAGACTGATGGCAGCCAGGACTTCTGGGTTATGCCTTAATGCAGACTGATGGCAGCCAGGGCTTCTGGGTTATGCCTTAATGCAGACTGATGGCAGCCAGGACTTCTGGGTTATGCCTTAATGCAGACTGATGGCAGCCAGGACTTCTGGGTTATGCCTTAATGCAGACTGATGGCAGTCAGGACTTCTGGGTTACGCCTTAATGCAGACTGATGGCAGCCAGGACTTCTGGGTTACGCCTTAATGCAGACTGATGGCAGCCAGGACTTCTGGGTTATGCCTTAATGCAGACTGATGGCAGCCAGGACTTCTGGGTTATGCCTTAATGCAGACTGATGGCAGCCAGGACTTCTGGGTTATGCCTTAATGCAGACTGATGGCAGCCAGGACTTCTGGGTTATGCCTTAATGCAGACTGATGGCAGCCAGGACTTCTGGGTTATGCCTTAATGCAGACTGATGGCAGCCAGGACTTCTGGGTTATGCCTTAATGCAGACTGATGGCAGCCAGGACTTCTGGGTTATGCCTTAATGCAGACTGATGGCAGTCAGGACTTCTGGGTTATGCCTTAATGCAGACTGATGGCAGTCAGGACTTTTGGGTTATGCCTTAATGCAGACTGATCGCAGCCAGGACTTCTGGGTTATGCCTTAATGCAGACTGATGGCAGCCAGGACTTCTGGGTTATGCCTTAATGCAGACTGATGGCAGTCAGGACTTCTGGGTTATGCCTTAATGCAGACTGATGGCAGTCAGGACTTCTGGGTTATGCCTTAATGCAGACTGATGGCAGCCAGGACTTCTGGGTTATGCCTTAATGCAGACTGATGGCAGTCAGGACTTCTGGGTTATGCCTTAATGCAGACTGATGGCAGCCAGGACTTCTGGGTTATGCCTTAATGCAGACTGATGGCAGCCAGGACTTCTGGGTTATGCCTTAATGCAGATTGATGGCAGTCAGGACTTCTGGGTTATGCCTTAATGCAGACTGATGGCAGCCAGGACTTCTGGGTTATGCCTTAATGCAGACTGATGGCAGCCAGGACTTCTGGGTTATGCCTTAATGCAGACTGATGGCAGCCAGGACTTCTGGGTTATGCCTTAATGCAGACTGATGGCAGCCAGGACTTCTGGGTTATGCCTTAATGCAGACTGATGCCAGCCAGGACTTCTGGGTTATGCCTTAATGCAGACTGATGGCAGCCAGAACTTCTGGGTTATGCCTTAATGCAGACTGATGGCAGCCAGGACTTCTGGGTTATGCCTTAATGCAGACTGATGGCAGCCAGGACTTCTGGGTTATGCCTTAATGCAGACTGATGGCAGCCAGGACCTACATTTACATTTTACATTTTAGTCATTTAGCAGATGCTCTTATCCAGAGCGACTTACAGTTAGTGAATGCATACATGTTTGTTTTTTTCATACTGGCCCCCCGTGGGAAACGAACCCACATCGCTGCCGGCCAATTTAGAGGCCCAGATTTAGAGGCCCAGATTTAGAGGCCCAGATTTTGAGTCCCAGATAGCGACATCAGACCAAATACTGCATTTTCTGATGTCATTCATTTATTTTTGTATATGCTTTCTGGTCCACATATGCTGCAAATGTTTAGAAATGAGTTCCAAGTGATATGAACTAGTTAGCTTGTCTCTCTGGCTGCCTCCACCCTGGCAGTGAATGCCCAGCCTGGCCTAGATTGTCTCTCTCTCTGGCTTTCGCCACATATCTGGGACAGACAGTGCCTGACAAATGTGTCATCCGAAAACTGACCAAAATACATACATCTGTATTCATTTTAATACTTTGTACTTTTCTAAATCAGTGTACCCTTGTAAAGTCCACATATAATGTAGTATAGAGTGCATTCGGAAAGTATTCAGGCCCCTTGACTTTTTCCACATTTTGTTAGGTTACAGCCTTATTCTAAAATGGATTACATAGTTACAGTGGGGGAAAAAAAGTATTTAGTCAACCACCAATGGTCCAAGTTCTCCCACTTAAAAAGATGAGAGAGGCCTGTAATTTTCATCATAGGTACACGTCAACTATGACAGACAAATTGAGATTTTTTTTCTCCAGAAAATCACATTGTAGGATTTTTAATGAATTTATTTGCAAATTATGGTGGAAAATAAGTATTTGGACACCTACAAACAAGCAGGATTTCTGGCTCTCACAGACCTGTAACTTCTTCTTTAAGAGGCTCCTCTGTCCTCCACTCGTTACCTGTATTTATGGCACCTGTTTGAACTTGTTATCAGTATAAAAGACACCTGTCCACAACCTCAAACAGTCACACTCCAAACTCCATTATGGCCAAGACCAAAGAGCTGTCAAAGGACACCAGAAACAAAATTGTAAACCTGCACCAGGCTGGGAAGACTGAATCTGCAATAGGTAAGCAGCTTGGTTAGAAGAAATCAACTGTGGGAGCAATTATTAGGAAATGGAAGACATACAAGACCACTGATAATCTCCCTCGATCTGGGGCTCCACGCAAGATCTCACCCCGTGGGGTCAAAATGATCACAAGAACGGTGAGCAAAAATCCCAGAACCACACGGGGGGACCTAGTGAATGAACTGCAGAGAGCTGGGACCAAAGTAACAAAGCCTACCATCAGTAACACACTATGCCGCCAGGGACTCAAATCCTGCAGTGCCAGACGTGTCCCCCTGCTTAAGCCAGTACATGTCCAGGCCCGTCTGAAGTTTGCTAGAGTGCATTTGGCTGATCCAGAAGAGGATTGGGAGAATGTCATATGGTCAGATGAAACCAAAATAGAACTTTTTGGTAAAAACTCAACTCGTTGTGTTTGGAGGACAAAGAATGCTGAGTTGCATCCAAAGAACACCATACCTACTGTGAAGCATGGGGGTGGAAACATCATGCTTTGGGGCTGTTTTTCTGCAAAGGGACCAGGACGACTGATCCGTGTAAAGGAAAGAATGAATGGGGCCATGTATCGTGAGATTTTGAGTGAAAATCTCCTTCCATCAGCAAGGGCATTGAAGATGAAACGTGGCTGGGTCTTTCAGCATGACAATGATCCCAAACACACCGCCCGGGCAACGAATGAGTGGCTTCGTAAGAAGCATTTCAAGGTCCTGGAGTGGCCTAGCCAGTCTTCAGATCTCAACCCCATAGAAATTCTTTGGAGGGAGTTGAAAGTCCATGTTGCCCAGCGACAGCCCCAAAACATCACTGCTCTAGAGGAGATCTGCATGGAGGAATGGGCCAAAATACCAGCAACAGTGTGTGAAAACCTTGTGAAGACTTACAGAAAACGTTTGACCTGTGTCATTGCCAACAAAGGGTATATAACAAAGTATTGAGAAACTTTTGTTATTGACCAAATACTTATTTTCCACCATAATTTGCAAATAAATTCATTAAAAATCCTACAATGTGATTTTCTGGAGAAAAAAAATCTCATTTTGTCTGTCATAGTACCTATGATGAAAATTACAGGCCTCTCTCATCTTTTTAAGTGGGAAAACTTGCACAATTGGTGGCTGACTAAATTCTTTTTTCCCCCACTGTAAATAGATTAAATTGTTTTTTTTCACTCATCAATCTACACACAATACAGGTTTTTAAACATTTTTGCAAATTTATAAAAAATAATAATAATGAAATATCACATTTACATAAGAATTTAGAGCCTTTAATCAGTACCTTGTTGATGCACCTTTGGCAGCGATTACAGCCTCGAGTCTTCTTGGGTAGCTACAAGCTTGTAGTTTCTCCCATTGTTCTCTGTAGATCCTCTCAAGCTCTGTCAGGTTGGATGGGGAGCGTTGCTGCACAGCTATTTTCAGGTCTCTCCATAGATGTTCAATCGGGTTCCGGGCTCTGGCTGGGCCACTCAAGGACGCAGAGACTTGTACCGATGCCACTCCTGCGTTGTCTTGGCTGTGTGCTTAGGGTCGTTGTCCTGTTGAAGGTGAACCTTCGCCCCAGTCTGAGGTCCTGAGCGCTCTGGAGCAAGTTTTCATCAAGGATCTCTCTGTACTTTGCTTCGTTCATCTTTCCCTCGGTCCTGACTAGTCTCCCAGTCCCTACTGCTGAAAAACATCCCCACAGCATGATGCTGCCACCACCATGCTTCACCGTAGGGATGGTGTTGGCCAGGTGATGAGCGGTGCCTGGTTTCCTCCAGACGTGACGCTTGGCAATCAGGCCAAATAGTTCATTCTTGTTTTCATCAGACCAGAGAATCTTTTGGTACCCTTCCACAGATCTTTGCCTCGAAACAATCCTGTCTCGGAACCCTACAGACAATTCCTTCTACCTCATGGCTTGGTTTTTGCTTTGACATGCACTGTCAACAGTGGGACCTTATATAGACAGGTGTGTGCCTTTCCAAATCATGTCCAATCAATTGAATTTACCACAGGTGGATTCCAATCAAGTTGTAGAAACATGTCAAGGATGATCAATGGAAACAGGAAAATGTTTTATTTAATCAATTTTAGAATAAGGCTGTAACGTAACAAAATGTGGAAACGTGAAGGGGTCTGAATACAAAATCTGGTGCAACTCAAATACATCTGGTGCACCTACCTGAGTCCATACCTACCTGAGTCCATACCTACCTGTCCATACCTACCTGTCCATACCTACCTGTCCATACCTACCTGTCCATACCTACCTGTCCATACCTGTGGTTGCATTAGCCCCAGTATGGCCTAGAGAGGGCCTAAGACCTTTAGAGAGAGGAGAGAGAGGTGCGTCACTGGCACCACACAAAACCTGCTCTCTCTCCTCTCCCTCCACCTCCCACAAAAAAGAGAATGAAAGAGAAAGAGAGAGAGAAATAAGTGGCACTGAAAACAGACAGAAAACAGACAGAAGCCCTGGGCTGTTTAGTAAACGATTCAGGTGACATTATGAAAAGAAGAGAGAGAGGGAGAGAGAGAGAGAGAGAGAGAGAGAGAGAGAGAGAGAGAGAGAGAGAGAGAGAGAGAGAGAGAGAGAGAGAGAGAGAGAGAGAGAGCAAAACAATTAGACCCAACCAAATCATGAGACAACAAAAATATATTACTTGTCACATTGGAAAGAATTTACAAAAAACGGAGAATACCTGACCACTGTGACTGACCCAAACTTAAGGAAAGCTTTGACTATGTACAGACTCAGTGAGCATAGCCTTGCTATTGAGAGAGAGAGAGAGAGAGAGAGAGAGAGAGAGAGAGAGAGAGAGAGAGAGAGAGAGAGAGAGAGAGAGATGAAAAGAAGAGAGGTGAAAGAAGAGAGCGAGAGGTTAAATAAGAGAGAGAGAGATAATCTAGTGAGTGAGAGAAACTAGAGAGCGAGAGAGACCCAACCAAATCATGAGACAACACAAATATTATTACTTGGCACATTGGAAAGAATTAACAAAAAAACGGAGCAAACTAGAATGCTATTTGGCCCTAAACAGAGAGTACACAGTGGCAGAATACCTGACCACTGTGACTGACCCAAACTTAAGGAAAGCTTTGACTATGTACAGACTCAGTGAGCATAGCCTTGCTATTGAGAAAGGCCGCCGTAGGCAGACCTGGCTCTCAAGAGAAGACAGGCTATTTGCACACTGCCCACAAAATTTGGTGGAAACTGAGCTGCACTTCCTAACCTCCTGCCAAATGTATGACCATATTAGAGACACATATTTCCCTCAGATTACACAGACCCACAAAGAGTTTGAAAATAAATCCAATTTTGATGAACTCCAATATCTATTGGATGAAATACCACAGTGTGCCATTACAGCAGCAAGATTTGTGACCTGTTGCCACAAGAAAAGTGCAACCAGTGAAGAACAAACACCATTATAAATACAACCCATATTTATGTTTATTTATTTTCCCATTTGTACTTTAACTATTTGCACATTGTTAAAACACTGTATATAAACATAATATGACATTTGAAATGTCTTTATTCTTTTGAAACTTCTGAGTGTAATGTTTACTGTTAATATTTATTGTTTATTTCACTTTTGTTTATTATCTGTTTCACTTACTTTGGCAATGTTAACACACGTTTCCCATGCCAATAAAGCCCTTAAATTGAAATTGAAATGAGAGAGAGAGTGAGAGAGAGAGAGAACAGAGAGAGAACAGAGAGAGAACAGAGAGAGAGATAGAGAGAGAGAGAGGTGAAAATAAGAGAGAGAGAGAGAGAGAGAGAGAGAGAGAGAGAGAGAGAGAGAGAGAGAGAGAGAGAGAGAGAGAGAGAGAGAGAGGTGAAAATAAGAGCGAGAGAGAAAGAGAGTCCACTTACTGGCATCCAACTTATTGGCAGTATCAGTATCCTCTGAATGCTGAGTTCTGTCAGTCTGAACAACAGCAGCAGCAAAGTTTACACTGACACTCTAACAGACCCCCCCCACACACACACACACACACACACACACACACACACACACACATACACACATACATTGCATACACATACGCATTGAAAGAAAGATGAGCATGAAAACAATGTAAACCATATGCCATGGCCGTCTCAGTCACCAGATCTCAACCCAATTGAACACTTATGGGAGATTCTGGAGCGGCGCCTGAGACAGAGTTTTCCACCACCATCAACAAAACACCAAATGGTGAATTTCTTGTGGAATAATGGTGTCGCTTCCCTCCAATAGAGTTCCAGACACTTGTAGAATCTATGCCAAGGAGCATTAAAGCTGTTCTGGCTCGTTGTGGCCCAACGCCCTATTAAGACACTTTATGTTGATGTTTCCTTTATTTTGGCAGTTACGTGTAGGCCTAAATAGCATCAGTTATGTGTAAATGTAATTACCATGATGACATAATCCTGTGGTTGAAATTTCACCCTCAAAACCACAGTTCATTACTTTTTTCAAATTCAATGCATTTTCCACGTAGACTCCACATCACAATGCGTTCACAAATTACGTTGAAACAACGTTGATTCAAACAGTTTGTGTCCAGTGGGTACCATTCCATTTACTGCTGTAGAAAAACATGAGGCTTCCAAACCAACATATCTCTCTCTACAGTCGTGGTCAAAAGTTTTGAGAATTACACAAATATTATTTTTCACAAAGTCTGCTGCCTCAGTTTTTATGATGGCAATTTGCATATACTCCAGAATGTTATGAAGAGTGATCAGATTAATTGCAATTAATTGCAAAGTCCCTCTTTGCCATGAAAATGAACTTCATCCCAAAAAGAAATGTCCACTGCATTTCGGCCCTGCCACAAAAGGACCAGCTGCCATCATGTCAGTGATTCTCTCGTTAACACAGGTGAGAGTGTTGACGAGGACAAGGCTGGAGATCACTCTGTCATGCTGATTGAGTTAGAATAACAGACTGGAAGCTTTAAAAGGAGGGTGGTGCTTGAAACCATTGTTCTTCCTCTGTTAACAATGGTTACCTGCAAGGAAACACGTGCCATCATCATTGCTTTGCACAAAAAGGGCTTCATAGGCAAGGATATTGCTGCTAGTAAGATTGCACCTAAATCAACCATTTATCGGATCATCAAGAACTTCAAGGAGAGAGGTTCAATTGTTGTGAAGAAGGCTTCAGGGTGCCCAAGAAAGTCCAGCAAGCGCCAGGACCGTCTCCTAAAGTTGATTCAGCTGTGGGATCGGGTCACCACCAGTGCAGAGCTTGCTCAGGAATGGCAGCAGGCAGGTGTGAGTGCATCTGTACGCACAGTGAGGCAAATACTTTTGGAGGATGGCCTGGTGTCAAGAAGGGCAGCGAGAAAGCCACTTCTCTCCAGGAAAAACATCAGGGACAGACTGATATTCTGCAAAAGGTACAGGGATTGGACTGCTGAGGACTGGGGTAAAGTCATTTTCTCTGATGAATCCCCTTTCCGATTGTTTGGGGCATCCGGAAAAAAGCTTGTCCGGAGAAGACCAGGTGAGAGCTACCATCAGTCCTGTGTCATGCCAACAGTAAAGCATCCTGAGACCATTCATGTGTGGGGTTGCTTCTCAGCCAAGGGAGTGGGCTCACTCACAATTTTGCCTAAGAACACATCCATGAATAATAGTAGCCGGGAGCTTGAGTTGTCTTATACTTCTGAGATTTATTTATGACAGTTTGCAGTGGAACATGAAAAATACATGCTTTTAAGAATAGTTTGGGCTGCTGTCGACTGGTAGCTGGCGATTGACCTGCTGGAGACCGCTCCTATACACACACGCGCATGTGCACTCACACACCCTTCTACACTCTCTGAACAGCATGTAATCCCCAGAACTAAAACCCTAACAGAGACATGCCAGAGGAAGACTATTGCCAAAGAAATGACTGAACAATTATGAGATCGTATTACGTCCACATAAACTAATTCCTATCTCAGCCAATCAGCATGCTGGAGGTGTAGGATAGGAAGAAAGTGAACTCACTAGCGTTGTCTGTAAATTGGAAGAGAGTGAACTCACTATCGTTGTCTGTAAATTGGAAGAGAGTGAACTCACTAGCGTTGTCTGTAAATTGGAAGAGTGTGAACTCACTAGAGTTGTCTAAAGATAGGAAGAGAGTGAATTCAGTAGCTTTGTCTAAATGTAGGATGAGTGTGAACTCGCTAGAGTTGTCTAAAGATAAGAAGAGCGTGAACTCACTAGCATTGTCTAAATACAGGAAGAGCGTGACCTTGCTAGCGTTGTCTAAAGATAAGAAGAGAGTGAACTCACTAGCGTTGTCTGTAAATTGGAAGAGAGTGAACTCACTAGCGTTGTCTGTAAATTGGAAGAGAGTGAACTCACTAGCGTTGTCTAAAGATAGGAAGAGCATGAACTCACTAGAATTGTCTAAAAATTAGAAAAGAGTGAATTGACTAGAATTGTCTAAAAATAGAAAGGGAGTGAACTCACTGGCGTTGTTTAAATATACGAAGATAGTGAACTCACTAGCGTTATCTAAAGATAGGAAGAGCGTGACCTTGCTAGCATTGTTTGAAGATAGGAAGAGTGTGAACTCACTAGCATTGTTTGAAGATAGGAAGAGTGTGAACTCACTAGCATTGTTTGAAGATAGGAAGAGTGTGAACTCACTAGCATTGTTTGAAGATAGGAAGAGCGTGAACTCACTAGCATTGTTTGAAGATAGGAAGAGCGTGAACTCACTAGCGTTGTCTAAATATAGGAAGAGTGTGAACTCACCAGAGTTCCTCCCTGTAATTCCCACATAGCCAAATTCCTGCCGATTGTAAACACAGGAGGTCACATACTGCTGTCGCCCCCATGCAGCTCATTCATCTGGACGCTCAGACATACTGCGGTCGCCCCCAAACGGCTCATTCATCTGGACGCTCAGACATACTGCGGTCGCCCCCAAACGGCTCATTCATCTGGACGCTCAGACATACTGCGGTCGCCCCCAAACGGCTCATTCATCTGGACGCTCAGACATACTGCGGTCGCCCCCAAACGGCTCATTCATCTGGACGCTCAGACATACTGCGGTCGCCCCCAAACGGCTCATTCATCTGGACGCTCAGATTTAGGACTAAGTCACACAAGACAAGTTTGTATCAGTAAAAAATACTAGTAGGTAACAATGGACAATTCTTTAAGTAAAACAACAGCATAGTATGTCTAATTAAACAGCATAGTATGTCTAATTAAACAGCATAGTATGTCTAATTAAACAGCGTAGTATGTCTAATTAAACAGCGTAGTATGTCTAATTAAACAGCGTAGTATGTCTAATTAAACAGCGTAGTATGTCTAATTAAACAGTATAGTATGTCTAATTAAACAGCATAGTATGTCTAATTAAACAGCTTAGTATGTCTAATTAAACAGCATAGTATGTCTAATTAAACAGTGTAGTATGTCTAATTAAACAGTATAGTATGTCTAATTAAACAGTATAGTATGTCTAATTAAACAGTATAGTATGTCTAATTAAACAGTATAGTATGTCTAATTAAACAGCATAGTATGTCTAATTAAACAGCGTAGTATGTCTAATTAAACAGCATAGTATGTCTAATTAAACAGCATAGTATGTCTAATTAAACAGCATAGTATGTCTAATTAAACAGCATAGTATGTCTAATTAAACAGCATAGTATGTCTAATTAAACAGCATAGTATGTCTAATTAAACAGTATAGTATGTCTAATTAAACAGCATAGTATGTCTAATTAAACAGCATAGTATGTCTAATTAAACAGCATAGTATGTCTAATTAAACAGTATAGTATGTCTAATTAAACAGCATAGTATGTCTAATTAAACAGCATAGTATGTCTAATTAAACAGCGTAGTATGTCTAATTAAACAGCGTAGTATGTCTAATTAAACAGCATAGTATGTCTAATTAAACAGCGTAGTATGTCTAATTAAACAGTATAGTATGTCTAATTAAACAGCATAGTATGTCTAATTAAACAGCATAGTATGTCTAATTAAACAGCGTAGTATGTCTAATTAAACAGCATAGTATGTCTAATTAAACAGCATAGTATGTCTAATTAAACAGTATAGTATGTCTAATTAAACAGTATAGTATGTCTAATTAAACAGCATAGTATGTCTAATTAAACAGCGTAGTATGTCTAATTAAACAGCATAGTATGTCTAATTAAACAGCATAGTATGTCTAATTAAACAGCGTAGTATGTCTAATTAAACAGCGTAGTATGTCTAATTAAACAGCATAGTATGTCTAATTAAACAGCATAGTATGTCTAATTAAACAGCATAGTATGTCTAATTAAACAGCGTAGTATGTCTAATTAAACAGCGTAGTATGTCTAATTAAACAGCATAGTATGTCTAATTAAACAGCATAGTATGTCTAATTAAACAGCATAGTATGTCTAATTAAACAGCATAGTATGTCTAATTAAACAGTATAGTATGTCTAATTAAACAGCATAGTATGTCTAATTAAACAGCATAGTATGTCTAATTAAACAGCATAGTATGTCTAATTAAACAGCGTAGTATGTCTAATTAAACAGCATAGTATGTCTAATTAAACAGCATAGTATGTCTAATTAAACAGCATAGTATGTCTAATTAAACAGCATAGTATGTCTAATTAAACAGCATAGTATGTCTAATTAAACAGCATAGTATGTCTAATTAAACAGCATAGTATGTCTAATTAAACAGTATAGTATGTCTATTTAAACAGCATCGTATGTCTAATTAAACAGCATAGTATGTCTAATTAAACAGCATAGTATGTCTAATTAAACAGTATAGTATGTCTAATTAAACAGCATAGTATGTCTAATTAAACAGCATAGTATGTCTAATTAAACAGTATAGTATGTCTAATTAAACAGCATAGTATGTCTAATTAAACAGCGTAGTATGTCTAATTAAACAGCGTAGTATGTCTAATTAAACAGTATAGTATGTCTAATTAAACAGTATAGTATGTCTAATTAAACAGTATAGTATGTCTAATTAAACAGTATAGTATGTCTAATTAAACAGTATAGTATGTCTAATTAAACAGTATAGTATGTCTAATTAAACAGTATAGTATGTCTAATTAAACAGCATAGTATGTCTAATTAAACAGCGTAGTATGTCTAATTAAACAGCGTAGTATGTCTAATTAAACAGCGTAGTATGTCTAATTAAACAGCGTAGTATGTCTAATTAAACAGTATAGTATGTCTAATTAAACAGTATAGTATGTCTAATTAAACAGCGTAGTATGTCTAATTAAACAGTATAGTATGTCTAATTAAACAGTATAGTATGTCTAATTAAACAGCGTAGTATGTCTAATTAAACAGTATAGTATGTCTAATTAAACAGCATAGTATGTCTAATTAAACAGCATAGTATGTCTAATTAAACAGTATAGTATGTCTAATTAAACAGCGTAGTATGTCTAATTAAACAGCGTAGTATGTCTAATTAAACAGTATAGTATGTCTAATTAAACAGTATAGTATGTCTAATTAAACAGCGTAGTATGTCTAATTAAACAGCGTAGTATGTCTAATTAAACAGCATAGTATGTCTAATTAAACAGCATAGTATGTCTAATTAAACAGTATAGTATGTCTAATTAAACAGCGTAGTATGTCTAATTAAACAGCGTAGTATGTCTAATTAAACAGCGTAGTATGTCTAATTAAACAGTATAGTATGTCTAATTAAACAGTATAGTATGTCTAATTAAACAGCGTAGTATGTCTAATTAAACAGTATAGTATGTCTAATTAAACAGTATAGTATGTCTAATTAAACAGCGTAGTATGTCTAATTAAACAGCGTAGTATGTCTAATTAAACAGCATAGTATGTCTAATTAAACAGCATAGTATGTCTAATTAAACAGTATAGTATGTCTAATTAAACAGCGTAGTATGTCTAATTAAACAGCATAGTATGTCTAATTAAACAGTATAGTATGTCTAATTAAACAGTATAGTATGTCTAATTAAACAGCATAGTATGTCTAATTAAACAGTATAGTATGTCTAATTAAACAGTATAGTATGTCTAATTAAACAGTATAGTATGTCTAATTAAACAGTATAGTATGTCTAATTAAACAGCGTAGTATGTCTAATTAAACAGTATAGTATGTCTAATTAAACAGCATAGTATGTCTAATTAAACAGTATAGTATGTAATTCATTCATTTCTTCCACAGGATGTTTCCTGTAATAGCTTCTGGTTGGGATATGTACGCACGGTCACTGTGGGGACGACGTCATCAATGCACTTATTAATGAAGCCGGTGACTGATGTGGGAAAGTCCACAATGCCACTGGATGAATCCCGGACCATATTCCAGTCTGTGCTAGCGAAACTGTCGTGTCGCTTAGCATCCGCTTCATTTGACCACTTCCATATTGAGTGTGTCACTGGTAATTCCTGTTTGAGTTTTTGCTTGTAAGCGGGAATCAGGAGGATAGTGTTATGGTCAGATTAGCCAAACGGAGGGCGAGGGAGAGCTTTGTACGTGCCTCTGTGTGGAGTAAAGGTGATCTGGAGTCTTACAGTGACAGCTGGAGTTCTACAGCCTAGCGTCTCCATTCCCCTTTAAGATTCATGTACACAATGCAACATAACATAAAACACAAACAATGACCCACATTTAAACATAAAAGTCTGGACTGCTACGTGCAGTGGGTAGGTTTGTCCATATTCAAATCATATTTCATGTCTCTTTTGTTGGCAATGCAAAAGGACTAATTTGGCTGATTTCGGTATAAAGCCGCCTAATTAGTTCAGGCTAAGGTAGAGAAGGGTTCAGGGAGCCCTGGGAAGGAGTGATGTCCCCGTTTGTCAACAGGTGTGTGTGGGAGGAGAAGTTCAGGTGGGACAGACGACTGTGTGTATTTCAGAATGTGTGCATGCATGTGTGTGTGTTTGATTGCATATGGGTGTGCATGTGTCTCTAGGGTACCGGTCTCAGCTTGCCTTGCTCAACCATTGACCGTGGGAAAGAATGTCTGTTTTTTTTTTTATTGCAATTGTTGTTTCATGAGGGGTGTGGTGTCATGAATGAATGAATGAATGGAGATCCAACTCATGGTCAGGAGGTACATGCTTTCCCAGAACAGATACACACCTTTACATTGTACTGTTGATATTCTCATCTGGGAAATAAACTTTTTCTGAAAAGCTACGAGTTGTGACCTCATCTGTGCCTCAGGAGGTTCACATGACTGACTGGAAATGCTAAGTTGACTACTTGGAAGGTAAATTATTTGTGTAAAAGGTAATTCACAAATGTTAATGATTATTTCTGGGAAATTAAGTTAAAAAAGGCAACTGTTACGTCTGTCAAGAATATTTGCTCTCAGCTTTGCCTAAACCATTTTTAGCAAAACGTGTATTCAATCAGTTATATGTCTATGTGACCTGATTTCAGTTTTCAGCAAGGAAGAAGAATCTTTGATCCCAGTCCCCCCTCCGTAACCTCCCTAAACATGTCACATGATCTCTCCATTGTCTCCATGGTGCCCCATTCCCTACCAGTGCATTCAGAAAGTATTCAGACCCCTTGACTTTTTCCACATTTTATTACGTTACAGCCTTATTCTCCAAAGGATTAAATCGTTTTTTTTCACTCTTCAATCTATATACAATACCTCATAATGACAAAGCAAAAACAGGTTTCTAGGAAGTTTTGCCAATTTAAAAAAATACAAAACTGAAATATTGCATTTGCACAACTATTCAGACCCTTTACTCAGTACTTTGTTGAAGCACCATTGGCAGCGATTACAGCATTGAGTCATCTTGGGTATGACGCTACAAGCTTGTATATCTATAACGTGCATATTAATGATGTCGCTCTTGCTGCTGGTGATGCTCGGATCCACCTCTATGCGGACGACACCATTTTGTATACATCTGGCCCTTCATTGGACACTGTGTTAACAAACCTCCAAACGAGCTTCAACGCCATACAACACTCCTTCCGTAGCCTCCAACTGCTCTTAAACACTAGTAAAACTAAATGCATGCTCTTCAACCGAACGCTGCTGGCACCCGCCCACCCGACTAGAATCACTACTCTCGGCGGGTCTGACTTAGAATATGTGGACAACTACAAATACCTAGGTGTCTGGTTAGACTGTAAACTCTCCTTCCAGACTCACATTAAGCATCTCCAATCCAAAGTTAAATCTAGAATCGGCTTCCTATTTCGCAAACAATGCCTCCTTCACTCATGCTGCCAAACATGCCCTCGTAAAACTGACTATCCTACCGATCCTTGACTTCAGCGATGTCATTTACAAAATAGCCTCCAACACTCTACTCAGCAAATTGGATGTAGTCTATCACAGTGCCATCCGTTTTGTCTCCAAAGCCCCATACACTACCCACCACTGTGACCTGTACGCTCTCGTTGGCTGGTCCTCACTACATATTTGTCACCAAACCCACTGGCTCCAGGTCATCTATAAATCACTGCTAGGCAAATCCCCGCCTTATCTTAGCTCATTGGTCACCATAGCAACAGCCACCCGTAGTATGCACTCCAGCAGGTATATCTCACTGGTCATCCCCAAAGCCAACACCTCCTTTGGCCGCCATTCCTTCCAGTTCTCTGCTGCAAATGACTGGAACGAATTGCAAAAATCTCTGAAGCTGGAGACACTTATCTCCCTCACTAACTTTAAGCATCAGTTGTCAGAGCACCTTACCGATCACTGCACCTGTACACAGCCCATCTGAAATTAGCCCACCCAACTACTCATCCCCATATTGTTATTTATTTTGCTCATTTGCACCCCAGTATCTCTATTTGCACATCATCTTCTGCACATCTATCATTCCATTGTTAATACTAAATTGTAATTATTTTGCACTATGGCCTATTTATTGCCTTACCTCCATAACTTACTACATTTGCACACACTGTATATAGATTTTCTATTGTGTTATTGACTGTACGTTTTGTTTACCCCATATGTAACTTTGTCTTGTTGTTTTTATCACACTGCTTTGCTTTATCTTGGCCAGGTCGCAGTTGTAAATGAGAACTTGTTCTCAACTGGCTTACCTGGTTAAATAAAGGTTAAAAAAACGTTTTAAAAAACTTGCCACACCTGTATTTGGGGAGTTTCTCCCATTCTTCTCTGCAGATCCTCTCAAGCTTTGTCAGGTTGGATTGGGGAGCGTTGCTGCACAGCTATTTTCAGGTCTCTCCAGAGATGTTCGATTGGGTTCAAGTCTGGGCTCTGGCTGGGCCACTCAAGGACATTCAGAGACTTGTTCCGAAGCCACTCCTGCGTTGTCTTGGTTGTGTGCTTAGGGTCGTTGCCCTGTTGGAAGGTGAACCTTCGCCCCAGTCTGAGGTCCTGAGCGCTCTGGAGCGGGTTTTCATCAAGGATCTCTCTGTACTTTGCTCCGTTCATCTTTGCCTTGATCCTGACTAGTCTCCCAGTCCCTGCCGCTGAAAAACATCCCCACAGCATGACGCTGCCACCACCATGCTTCACCGTAGGGATGGTGCCAGGTTTCCTCCTGACGTGACGCTTGGCATTCAGGCCAAAGAGTTCAAACTTGGTTTCATCAGACCAGAGAATCTTGTTTCTGGTCTGAGAGTCTTTAGGTGCCTTTTATAAAACTCCAAGCGGGCTGTCGTGCCTTTTACTGAGGAGTGGCTTCTGTATGGCCTGATTGGTGGAGTGCTGCAGAGATGGTCGTCCTTCTGGAAGGTTCTACCATCTCCACAGAGGAACTCTAGAGCTCTGTTTGAGTGACCATCGGGTTCTTGGTCACCTCCCTGACCAAGGCCCTTCTCCCCCGATTGCTCAGTTTAGCCGGTAGGCCAAACTTCTTCCATTTAAGAATGATGGAGGCCACTGTGTTCTTGGGGACCTTCAATGCTGCAGACATTTTGGGGTACCCTTCCCCAGATCTGTGCCTCGACACAATCCTGTCTCGGAGCTCTACGGACAATTCCTTCGACCTCATGGCTTGGTTTGTGCTCTGACATGCACTGTCAACTGTGGGACCTTATATAGACAGGTGTGTGCCTTTCCAAATCATGTCCACTCAATTTAATTTACCATAGGTGGACTCTAATCAAGTTGTAGAAACATCTCAAGGATGATCAATGGAAACAGGATGCACCTGAGCTCAATTTCGAGTCTCAGAGCAAAGGATCTGAATACTTATGTAAATATGAAATATTATTTGCAAACATTTCTAAACACCTGTTTTTGCTTTGTCATTATGGGGTATAGTGTGTAGACTGCTGAGGACTATAATTTTTTTAATCCACTTAAGAATAAGGCTGCAACGTAACAAAATGGGGAAAAGTCAAGGGGTCTGAATACTTTTTGAAAGAACTGTAGTGCACTACTTTTGACCTGGGCCTGTAGGATAGGATGCAGGCCATGTCTACACACTCTCTCTCAGGCCATGGGGGAACCTTAGGCCATGGGGGAACCTTAGGCCATGGGGGAACCTTAGTTCTCTCAGGCCATGGGGGAACCTTAGTTCTCTATAAATCAAATCAAATCAAGTTTTATTTGTCACATGTACCGAATACAACAGGTGTAGACCTTACCGTGAAATGCTTACTTACAAGCCCTTAACCAACAATGCAGTTCAAGAAATAGAGTTAAGAAAATATTTACTAAATAAACTAAAGTGACTATGCATAGATAATAAACAGCGAGTAGCAGCAGTGTAAAAACAAAAGGGGGGGCGGGGGGCAATGCAAATAGTCTGGGTATTCATTAGATGTTCAGCAGTCTTTTGGCTTGGGGGTAGAAACCGTTAAGGAGCCTTTTAGTCCTAGACT
The DNA here is from genome assembly GCF_020615455.1 of Coregonus clupeaformis. Taxonomy (NCBI): domain Eukaryota; kingdom Metazoa; phylum Chordata; class Actinopteri; order Salmoniformes; family Salmonidae; genus Coregonus; species Coregonus clupeaformis. The sequence continues at coordinate 660,774 of NW_025533492.1, read as the reverse complement.
TGCCGTGCGGTAGCAGAGAGAACAGTCTATGACTAGGGTGGCTGGAGTCTTTGACAATTTTTAGGGCCTTCCTCTGACACAGCCTGGTATAGATGTCCTGGATGGCAGGAAGCTTGGTCCCAGAGATGTACTGGGCCGTACGCACTACCCTCTGTAGTGCCTTGCGGTCGGAGGCTGAGCAGTTGCCATACCAGGCAGTGATGCAACCAGTCAGGATGCTCTCGATGGTGCAGCTGTAGAACCTTTTGAGGATCTGAGGACCCATGCCAAATCTTTTCAGTCTCCTAAGGGGGAATAGGTTTTGTCGTACCCTCCTCACAACTGCTTTGGTATGCTTGGACCATGTTAGTTTGTTGGTGACGTGGACAATATTGAAGCCAATGTCTACTGAACAGTATTGAAGCCAACACCTACTGAACAGTATTGAAGCCAACGCCTACTGAACAGTATTGAAGCCAATGCCTACTGAACATTATTGAAGCCAATGTCTACTGAACAGTATTGAAGCCAATGCCTACTGAACAGTATTGAAGCCAATGCCTACTGAACAGTATTGAAGCCAATGCCTACTGAACAGTATTGAAGCCAATGTCTACTGAACAGTATTGAAGCCAATGTCTACTGAACATTATTGAAGCCAATGTCTACTGAACAGTATTGAAGCCAATGCCTACTGAACAGTATTGAAGCCAACGCCTACTGAACAGTATTGAAGCCAATGTCTACTGAACAGTATTGAAGCCAATGTCTACTGAACAGTATTGAAGCCAATGCCTACTGAACAGTATTGAAGCCAATGTCTACTGAACAGTATTGAAGCCAATGTCTACTGAACATTATTGAAGCCAATGTCTACTGAACAGTATTGAAGCCAATGCCTACTGAACAGTATTGAAGCCAACGCCTACTGAACAGTATTGAAGCCAATGTCTACTGAACAGTATTGAAGCCAATGCCTACTGAACAGTATTGAAGCCAACGCCTACTGAACATTATTGAAGCCAATGCCTTCTTAACAGTATTGAAGCCAATGTCTACTGAACAGTATTGAAGCCAATGTCTACTGAACATTATTGAAGCCAATGCCTACTGAACAGTATTGAAGCCAATGTCTACTGAACAGTATTGAAGCCAATGTCTACTGAACAGTATTGAAGCCAATGTCTACTGAACAGTATTGAAGCCAATGCCTACTGAACAGTATTGAAGCCAATGTCTACTGAACAGTATTGAAGCCAATGTCTACTGAACAGTATTGAAGCCAATGTCTACTGAACAGTATTGAAGCCAACGCCTACTGAACAGTATTGAAGCCAACGCCTACTGAACAGTATTGAAGCCAATGCCTACTGAACAGTATTGAAGCCAATGCCTACTGAACATTATTGAAGCCAATGTCTACTGAACAGTATTGAAGCCAACGCCTACTGAACAGTATTGAAGCCAATGTCTACTGAACAGTATTGAAGCCAATGCCTACTGAACATTATTGAAGCCAATGCCTACTGAACAGTATTGAAGCCAACGCCTACTGAACAGTATTGAAGCCAATGTCTACTGAACAGTATTGAAGCCAATGCCTACTGAACAGTATTGAAGCCAATGTCTACTGAACAGTATTGAAGCCAATGTCTACTGAACATTATTGAAGCCAATGTCTACTGAACAGTATTGAAGCCAATGTCTACTGAACAGTATTGAAGCCAACGCCTACTGAACAGTATTGAAGCCAATGTCTACTGAACAGTATTGAAGCCAATGCCTACTGAACAGTATTGAAGCCAACGCCTACTGAACATTATTGAAGCCAATGCCTACTTAACAGTATTGAAGCCAATGTCTACTGAACAGTATTGAAGCCAATGTCTACTGAACATTATTGAAGCCAATGCCTACTGAACAGTATTGAAGCCAATGTCTACTGAACAGTATTGAAGCCAATGTCTACTGAACAGTATTGAAGCCAATGTCTACTGAACAGTATTGAAGCCAATGCCTACTGAACAGTATTGAAGCCAATGTCTACTGAACAGTATTGAAGCCAATGTCTACTGAACAGTATTGAAGCCAACGCCTACTGAACAGTATTGAAGCCAACGCCTACTGAACAGTATTGAAGCCAACGCCTACTGAACAGTATTGAAGCCAATGCCTACTGAACAGTATTGAAGCCAATGCCTACTGAACATTATTGAAGCCAATGTCTACTGAACAGTATTGAAGCCAACGCCTACTGAACAGTATTGAAGCCAATGTCTACTGAACAGTATTGAAGCCAATGCCTACTGAACAGTATTGAAGCCAATGCCTACTGAACAGTATTGAAGCCAACGCCTACTGAACAGTATTGAAGCCAATGTCTACTGAACAGTATTGAAGCCAATGTCTACTGAACAGTATTGAAGCCAATGTCTACTGAACAGTATTGAAGCCAACGCCTACTGAACAGTATTGAAGCCAACGCCTACTGAACAGTATTGAAGCCAACGCCTACTGAACAGTATTGAAGCCAATGCCTACTGAACAGTATTGAAGCCAATGCCTACTGAACATTATTGAAGCCAATGTCTACTGAACAGTATTGAAGCCAACGCCTACTGAACAGTATTGAAGCCAATGTCTACTGAACAGTATTGAAGCCAATGCCTACTGAACAGTATTGAAGCCAATGCCTACTGAACAGTATTGAAGCCAACGCCTACTGAACAGTATTGAAGCCAATGTCTACTGAACAGTATTGAAGCCAATGCCTACTGAACAGTATTGAAGCCAACACATACTGAACAGTATTGAAGCCAACGCCTACTGAACAGTATTGAAGCCAATGCCTACTGAACATTATTGAAGCCAATGTCTACTGAACAGTATTGAAGCCAATGCCTACTGAACAGTATTGAAGCCAATGTCTACTGAACAGTATTGAAGCCAACGCCTACTGAACAGTATTGAAGCCAACGCCTACTGAACAGTATTGAAGCCAATGCCTACTGAACAGTATTGAAGCCAATGCCTACTGAACAGTATTGAAGCCAATGTCTACTGAACAGTATTGAAGCCAACGCCTACTGAACAGTATTGAAGCCAATGCCTACTGAACAGTATTGAAGCCAATGTCTACTGAACAGTATTGAAGCCAACGCCTACTGAACAGTATTGAAGCCAACGCCTACTGAACAGTATTGAAGCCAATGCCTACTGAACAGTATTGAAGCCAACGCCTACTGAACAGTATTGAAGCCAATGTCTACTGAACAGTATTGAAGCCAACGCCTACTGAACAGTATTGAAGCCAATGTCTACTGAACAGTATTGAAGCCAACGCCTACTGAACAGTATTGAAGCCAATGTCTACTGAACAGTATTGAAGCCAATGCCTACTGAACAGTATTGAAGCCAATGCCTACTGAACAGTATTGAAGCCGCCTACTGAACAGTATTGAAGCCAACACCTACTGAACAGTATTGAAGCCAATGTCTACTGAACAGTATTAAAACCAATGCCTACTGAACAGTATTGAAGCCAATGCCTACGGAACAGTATTGAAGCCAACTCCAACTGAACAGTATTGAAGCCAAATCCAACTGAACAGTATTGAAGCCAACGCCTACTGAGCAGTATTGAAGCCAACACCTTCTGAACAGTATTGAAACAAATGTCTACTGAACAGTATCAAAACCAACGCCTACTGAACAGTATTGAAGCCAACGCCTACTGAACAATATTGAAGCCAACGCCTACTGAACAATATTGAAGCCAACGCCTACTGAACAATATTGAAGCCAACGCCTACTGAACAGTATTGAAGCCAATGTCTACTGAACAGTATTGAAGCCGCCTACTGAACAGTATTGAAGCTGCCTACTGAACAGTATTGAAGCCAACGCCTACTGAACAGTATTGAAGCCAACGCCTACTGAAGAGTATTGAAGACAATGCCTACTGAACAGTATTGAAGCCAACGCCTACTGAACAGTATTGAAGCCAACGCCTACTGAACAGTATTGAAGACAACGCCTATTGAACAGTATTGAAGCCAACGCCTACTGAACAGTATTGAAGCCAATGTCTACTGAACAGTATTGAAGCCAACGCCTACTGAACAGTATTGAAGCCAATGCCTACTGAACTGTATTGAAGCCGACACCTACTGAACAATATTGAAGCCAATGTCTACTGAACAGTATTGAAGCCGCCTACTGAACAGTATTGAAGCCAACGCCTACTGAACAGTATTGAAGCCAATGTCTACTGAACAGTATTGAAGCCGCCTACTGAACAGTATTGAAGCCAAAGCCTACTGAACAGTATTAAAACCAACGCCTACTGAACAGTATTGAAGCCAATGCCTAATGAAATGTATTGAAGCCGACACCTACTGAACAATATTGAAGCCAATGTCTACTGAACAGTATTGAAGCCGCCTACTGAACAGTATTGAAGCCAACGCCTACTGAACAGTATTGAAGCCAACGCCTACTGAACAGTATTGAAGCCGCCTACTGAACAGTATTGAAGCCAACACCTACTGAACAGTATTGAAGCCAATGTCTATTGAACAGTATTAAAACCAACGCCTACTGAACATTATTGAAGCCAATGCCTACTGAACAGTATTGAAGCCGCCTACTGAACAGTATTGAAGCCAACACCTACTGAACAGTATTTAAGCCAATGTCTATTGAACAGTATTAAAACCAACGCCTACTGAACATTATTGAAGCCAATGCCTACTGAACAGTATTGAAGCCAACTCCAACTGAACAGTATTGAAGCCGAATCCAACTGAACAGTATTGAAGCCAATGCCTACTGAACAGTATTGAAGCCAACGCCTACTGAGCAGTATTGAAGCCAACACCTTCTGAACAGTATTGAAACCAATGTCTACTGAACAGTATCAAAACCAACGCCTACTGAACAGTATTGAAGCCAACGCCTACTGAACAATATTGAAGCCAACGCCTACTGAACAATATTGAAGCCAACGCCTACTGAACAATATTGAAGCCAACGCCTACTGAACAGTATTGAAGCCAATGTCTACTGAACAGTATTGAAGCCGCCTACTGAACAGTATTGAAGCTGCCTACTGAACAGTATTGAAGTCAATGCCTACTGAAGAGTATTGAAGACAATGCCTACTGAACAGTATTGAAGCCAACGCCTACTGAACAGTATTGAAGCCAAAGCCTACTGAACAATATTGAAGCCAACGCCTATTGAACAGTATTGAAGCCAACGCCTACTGAACAGTATTGAAGCCAATGTCTACTGAACATTATTGAAGCCAACGCCTACTGAACAGTATTGAAGCCAATGCCTACTGAACTGTATTGAAGCCGACACCTACTGAACAATATTGAAGCCAATGTCTACTGAACAGTATTGAAGCCGCCTACTGAACAGTATTGAAGCCAACGCCTACTGAACAGTATTAAAGCCAATGTCTACTGAACAGTATTGAAGCCGCCTACTGAACAGTATTGAAGCCAAAGCCTACTGAACAGTATTAAAACCAACGCCTAGTGAACAATATTGAAGCCAATGTCTACTGAACAGTATTGAAGCCGCCTACTGAACAGTATTGAAGCCAAAGCCTACTGAACAGTATTAAAACCAACGCCTAGTGAACAGTATTGAAGCCAATGCCTACTGAACTGTATTGAAGCCGCCTACTGAACAGTATTGAAACCAACGCCTACTGAACAATATTGAAGCCAACGCCTACTGAACAATATTGATGCCAACGCCTACTGAACAGTATTGAAGCCAACGCCTACTGAAGGGTATTGAAGACAACGCCTACTGAACAGTATTAAAACCAACGCCTACTGAACAGTATTGAAGCCAATGCCTACTGAACAGTATTGAAGCCAACTCCAACTGAACAGTATTGAAGCCAAATCCAACTGAACAGTATTGAAGCCAATGCCTACTGAACAGTATTGAAGCCAAAGCCTACTGAGCAGTATTGAAGCCAACACCTTCTGAACAGTATTGAAACCAATGTCTACTGAACAGTATCAAAACCAACGCCTACTGAACAGTATTGAAGCCAACGCCTACTGAACAATATTGAAGCCAACGCCTACTGAACAATATTGAAGCCAACGCCTACTGAACAATATTGAAGCCAACGCCTACTGAACAGTATTGAAGCCAATGTCTACTGAACAGTATTGAAGCCGCTTACTGAACAGTATTGAAGCTGCCTACTGAACAGTATTGAAGCCAATGCCTACTGAAGAGTATTGAAGACAATGCCTACTGAACAGTATTGAAGCCAACGCCTACTGAACAGTATTGAAGCCAAAGCCTACTGAACAGTATTGAAGCCAACGCCTATTGAACAGTATTGAAGCCAACGCCTACTGAACAGTATTGAAGCCAATGTCTACTGAACATTATTGAAGCCAACGCCTACTGAACAGTATTGAAGCCAATGCCTACTGAACTGTATTGAAGCCGACACCTACTGAACAATATTGAAGCCAATGTCTACTGAACAGTATTGAAGCCGCCTACTGAACAGTATTGAAGCCAACGCCTACTGAACAGTATTAAAGCCAATGTCTACTGAACAGTATTGAAGCCGCCTACTGAACAGTATTGAAGCCAAAGCCTACTGAACCTTATTAAAACCAACGCCTAGTGAACAATATTGAAGCCAATGTCTACTGAACAGTATTGAAGCCAAAGCCTACTGAACAGTATTAAAACCAACGCCTAGTGAACAGTATTGAAGCCAATGCCTACTGAACTGTATTGAAGCCGCCTACTGAACAGTATTGAAACCAACGCCTACTGAACAATATTGAAGCCAACGCCTACTGAACAATATTGAAGCCAACAGTATTGAAGCCAATGCCTACTGAACTGTATTGAAGCCGACACCTACTGAAAAATATTGAAGCCAATGTCTACTGAACAGTATTGAAGCCGCCTACTGAACAGTATTGAAGCCAACGCCTACTGAACAGTATTGAAGCCAATGTCTACTGAACAGTATTGAAGCCGCCTACTGAACAGTATTGATGCCAAAGCCTACTGAACAGTATTAAAACCAACGCCTAGTGAACAATATTGAAGCCAACGCCTACTGAACAATATTGAAGCCAATGTCTACTGAACAGTATTGAAGCCAATGCCTACTGAACTGTATTGAAGCCGCCTACTGAACAGTATTGAAACCAACGCCTACTGAACAATATTGAAGCCAACGCCTACTGAACAATGTTGAAGCCAACGCCTACTGAACAGTATTGAAGCCAACGCGTACTGAAGGGTATTGAAGACAACGCCTACTGAACAGTATTGAAACCAACGCCTACTGAACAATATTGAAGCCAACGCCTACTGAACAATATTGAAGCCAACGCCTACTGAACAGTATTGAAGCCAATGTCTACTGAACAGTATTGAAGCCAATGTCCACTGAACAGTATTGAAGCCAACACCTACTGAAGAGTATTGAAGACAATGCCTACTGAACAGTATTGAAGCCAACGCCTACTGAACATTATTGAAGCCAACGCCTACTGAACAGTATTGAAGACAACGTCTATTGAACAGTATTGAAGCCAACGCCTACTGAACAGTATTGAAGCTAACGCCTACTGAACAGTATTGAAGCCGCCTACTGAACAGTATTGAAGCCAATACCTACTGAACAGTATTGAAGCCAATGTCTACTGAAAAGTATTGAAGCCGCCTACTGAACAGTATTGAAGCCAATGTCTACTGCACAGTATTGAAGTCAATGTCTACTGAACAGTATTGAAGCTAACGTCTACTGAACAGTATTGAAGCCAACGCCTACTGAACAGTATTGAAGCCAATGTCTACTGAACAGTATTGAAGCCAATGTCTACTGAACAGTATTGAAGCCAATGCCTACTGAACAGTATTGAAGCCAATGTCTACTGAACAGTATTGAAGCCAATGCCTACTGAACAGTATTGAAGCCAATGCCTACTGAACAGTATTGAAGCCAATGTCTACTGAACAGTATTGAAGCCAATGTCTACTGAACAGTATTGAAGCCAATGCCTACTGAACAGTATTGAAGCCAACGCCTATTGAACAGTATTGAAGCCAATGTCTACTGAACAGTATTGAAGCCAATGCCTACTGAACATTATTGAAGCCAACGCCTACTGAACAGTATTGAAGACAACGCCTATTGAACAGTATTGAAGCCAACGCCTACTGAACAGTATTGAAGCTAACGCCTACTGAACAGTATTGAAGCCGCCTACTGAACAGTATTGAAGCCAATACCTACTGAACAGTATTGAAGCCAATGTCTACTGAACAGTATTGAAGCCAATGTCTACTGAACAGTATTGAAGCCAATGTCTACTGCACAGTATTGAAGTCAATGTCTACTGAACAGTATTGAAGCTAACGTCTACTGAACAGTATTGAAGCCAACGCCTACTGAACAGTATTGAAGCCAATGTCTACTGAACAGTATTGAAGCCAATGTCTACTGAACAGTATTGAAGCCAATGCCTACTGAACAGTATTGAAGCCAATGTCTACTGAACAGTATTGAAGCCAATGTCTACTGAACAGTATTGAAGCCAATGCCTACTGAACAGTATTGAAGCCAATGCCTACTGAACAGTATTGAAGCCAATGTCTACTGAACAGTATTGAAGCCAATGTCTACTGAACAGTATTGAAGCCAATGCCTACTGAACAGTATTGAAGCCAACGCCTATTGAACAGTATTGAAGCCAATGTCTACTGAACAGTATTGAAGCCAATGCCTACTGAACAGTATTGAAGCCAACGCCTACTGAACAGTATTGAAGCCAATGTCTACTGAACAGTATTGAAGCCATTGTCTACTGAACAGTATTGAAGCCAATGTCTACTGAACAGTATTGAAGCCAATGCCTACTGAACAGTATTGAAGCCAACGCCTACTGAACAGTATTGAAGCCAACGCCTACTGAACAGTATTGAAGCCAATGTCTACTGAACAGTATTGAAGCCAATGTCTACTGAACAGTATTGAAGTCAATGTCTACTGAACAGTATTGAAGCCAACGCCTACTGAACAGTATTGAAGCCAACGCCTACTGAAGAGTATTGAAGACAATGCCTACTGAACAGTATTGAAGCCAACGCCTACTGAACAGTATTGAAGCCAACGCCTACTGAACAGTATTGAAGACAACGCCTATTGAACAGTATTGAAGCCAACGCCTACTGAACAGTATTGAAGCCAATGTCTACTGAACAGTATTGAAGCCAACGCCTACTGAACAGTATTGAAGCCAATGCCTACTGAACTGTATTGAAGCCGACACCTACTGAACAATATTGAAGCCAATGTCTACTGAACAGTATTGAAGCCGCCTACTGAACAGTATTGAAGCCAACGCCTACTGAACAGTATTGAAGCCAATGTCTACTGAACAGTATTGAAGCCGCCTACTGAACAGTATTGAAGCCAAAGCCTACTGAACAGTATTAAAACCAACGCCTACTGAACAGTATTGAAGCCAATGCCTAATGAAATGTATTGAAGCCGACACCTACTGAACAATATTGAAGCCAATGTCTACTGAACAGTATTGAAGCCGCCTACTGAACAGTATTGAAGCCAACGCCTACTGAACAGTATTGAAGCCAACGCCTACTGAACAGTATTGAAGCCGCCTACTGAACAGTATTGAAGCCAACACCTACTGAACAGTATTGAAGCCAATGTCTATTGAACAGTATTAAAACCAACGCCTACTGAACATTATTGAAGCCAATGCCTACTGAACAGTATTGAAGCCGCCTACTGAACAGTATTGAAGCCAACACCTACTGAACAGTATTTAAGCCAATGTCTATTGAACAGTATTAAAACCAACGCCTACTGAACATTATTGAAGCCAATGCCTACTGAACAGTATTGAAGCCAACTCCAACTGAACAGTATTGAAGCCGAATCCAACTGAACAGTATTGAAGCCAATGCCTACTGAACAGTATTGAAGCCAACGCCTACTGAGCAGTATTGAAGCCAACACCTTCTGAACAGTATTGAAACCAATGTCTACTGAACAGTATCAAAACCAACGCCTACTGAACAGTATTGAAGCCAACGCCTACTGAACAATATTGAAGCCAACGCCTACTGAACAATATTGAAGCCAACGCCTACTGAACAATATTGAAGCCAACGCCTACTGAACAGTATTGAAGCCAATGTCTACTGAACAGTATTGAAGCCGCCTACTGAACAGTATTGAAGCTGCCTACTGAACAGTATTGAAGTCAATGCCTACTGAAGAGTATTGAAGACAATGCCTACTGAACAGTATTGAAGCCAACGCCTACTGAACAGTATTGAAGCCAAAGCCTACTGAACAATATTGAAGCCAACGCCTATTGAACAGTATTGAAGCCAACGCCTACTGAACAGTATTGAAGCCAATGTCTACTGAACATTATTGAAGCCAACGCCTACTGAACAGTATTGAAGCCAATGCCTACTGAACTGTATTGAAGCCGACACCTACTGAACAATATTGAAGCCAATGTCTACTGAACAGTATTGAAGCCGCCTACTGAACAGTATTGAAGCCAACGCCTACTGAACAGTATTAAAGCCAATGTCTACTGAACAGTATTGAAGCCGCCTACTGAACAGTATTGAAGCCAAAGCCTACTGAACAGTATTAAAACCAACGCCTAGTGAACAATATTGAAGCCAATGTCTACTGAACAGTATTGAAGCCGCCTACTGAACAGTATTGAAGCCAAAGCCTACTGAACAGTATTAAAACCAACGCCTAGTGAACAGTATTGAAGCCAATGCCTACTGAACTGTATTGAAGCCGCCTACTGAACAGTATTGAAACCAACGCCTACTGAACAATATTGAAGCCAACGCCTACTGAACAATATTGATGCCAACGCCTACTGAACAGTATTGAAGCCAACGCCTACTGAAGGGTATTGAAGACAACGCCTACTGAACAGTATTAAAACCAACGCCTACTGAACAGTATTGAAGCCAATGCCTACTGAACAGTATTGAAGCCAACTCCAACTGAACAGTATTGAAGCCAAATCCAACTGAACAGTATTGAAGCCAATGCCTACTGAACAGTATTGAAGCCAAAGCCTACTGAGCAGTATTGAAGCCAACACCTTCTGAACAGTATTGAAACCAATGTCTACTGAACAGTATCAAAACCAACGCCTACTGAACAGTATTGAAGCCAACGCCTACTGAACAATATTGAAGCCAACGCCTACTGAACAATATTGAAGCCAACGCCTACTGAACAATATTGAAGCCAACGCCTACTGAACAGTATTGAAGCCAATGTCTACTGAACAGTATTGAAGCCGCTTACTGAACAGTATTGAAGCTGCCTACTGAACAGTATTGAAGCCAATGCCTACTGAAGAGTATTGAAGACAATGCCTACTGAACAGTATTGAAGCCAACGCCTACTGAACAGTATTGAAGCCAAAGCCTACTGAACAGTATTGAAGCCAACGCCTATTGAACAGTATTGAAGCCAACGCCTACTGAACAGTATTGAAGCCAATGTCTACTGAACATTATTGAAGCCAACGCCTACTGAACAGTATTGAAGCCAATGCCTACTGAACTGTATTGAAGCCGACACCTACTGAACAATATTGAAGCCAATGTCTACTGAACAGTATTGAAGCCGCCTACTGAACAGTATTGAAGCCAACGCCTACTGAACAGTATTAAAGCCAATGTCTACTGAACAGTATTGAAGCCGCCTACTGAACAGTATTGAAGCCAAAGCCTACTGAGCCTTATTAAAACCAACGCCTAGTGAACAATATTGAAGCCAATGTCTACTGAACAGTATTGAAGCCAAAGCCTACTGAACAGTATTAAAACCAACGCCTAGTGAACAGTATTGAAGCCAATGCCTACTGAACTGTATTGAAGCCGCCTACTGAACAGTATTGAAACCAACGCCTACTGAACAATATTGAAGCCAACGCCTACTGAACAATATTGAAGCCAACAGTATTGAAGCCAATGCCTACTGAACTGTATTGAAGCCGACACCTACTGAAAAATATTGAAGCCAATGTCTACTGAACAGTATTGAAGCCGCCTACTGAACAGTATTGAAGCCAACGCCTACTGAACAGTATTGAAGCCAATGTCTACTGAACAGTATTGAAGCCGCCTACTGAACAGTATTGATGCCAAAGCCTACTGAACAGTATTAAAACCAACGCCTAGTGAACAATATTGAAGCCAACGCCTACTGAACAATATTGAAGCCAATGTCTACTGAACAGTATTGAAGCCAATGCCTACTGAACTGTATTGAAGCCGCCTACTGAACAGTATTGAAACCAACGCCTACTGAACAATATTGAAGCCAACGCCTACTGAACAATGTTGAAGCCAACGCCTACTGAACAGTATTGAAGCCAACGCGTACTGAAGGGTATTGAAGACAACGCCTACTGAACAGTATTGAAACCAACGCCTACTGAACAATATTGAAGCCAACGCCTACTGAACAATATTGAAGCCAACGCCTACTGAACAGTATTGAAGCCAATGTCTACTGAACAGTATTGAAGCCAATGTCCACTGAACAGTATTGAAGCCAACACCTACTGAAGAGTATTGAAGACAATGCCTACTGAACAGTATTGAAGCCAACGCCTACTGAACATTATTGAAGCCAACGCCTACTGAACAGTATTGAAGACAACGTCTATTGAACAGTATTGAAGCCAACGCCTACTGAACAGTATTGAAGCTAACGCCTACTGAACAGTATTGAAGCCGCCTACTGAACAGTATTGAAGCCAATACCTACTGAACAGTATTGAAGCCAATGTCTACTGAAAAGTATTGAAGCCGCCTACTGAACAGTATTGAAGCCAATGTCTACTGCACAGTATTGAAGTCAATGTCTACTGAACAGTATTGAAGCTAACGTCTACTGAACAGTATTGAAGCCAACGCCTACTGAACAGTATTGAAGCCAATGTCTACTGAACAGTATTGAAGCCAATGTCTACTGAACAGTATTGAAGCCAATGCCTACTGAACAGTATTGAAGCCAATGTCTACTGAACAGTATTGAAGCCAATGCCTACTGAACAGTATTGAAGCCAATGCCTACTGAACAGTATTGAAGCCAATGTCTACTGAACAGTATTGAAGCCAATGTCTACTGAACAGTATTGAAGCCAATGCCTACTGAACAGTATTGAAGCCAACGCCTATTGAACAGTATTGAAGCCAAT
>NW_025533492.1:632500-642500 GCF_020615455.1 Coregonus clupeaformis | reverse complement strand
GGGGACTGCCCAGGGGACTGCCCAGGGGACCGCCCAGGGGACCGCCCAGGGGACTGCACAGGGGACTGCCCAGGGGACCGCCCAGGGGACTGCCCAGGGGACTGCCCAGGGGACTGCCCAGGGGACTGCTGCAGACTCTATTATTTTTTCGCTTTTCTTTCTCCCTCTATCCCATCCCATACCTCCCTCAATCCTATGCCTTCCTCTCTTTCTCACCCCTCTCTACCTTCCTCCCTCCCCACTCCCTTCTCCCCCCATCCACATACCTCTCCCCTCATTAAATATGCCCTTCCCCTGAGGAGCCTTTGGCATTGTTCAAACACACACACACACAGCGCCGTGGCAGCACAGTCATCTTTGGAAAAGGGCGTATTTGAGCATGTGCCAGGCAGGCCAAGGGCAACAGGCCAACTATTTCTCATCTGAAGCGCTGGCCTGGAGTTGACCTGACTCCTGAGAGGAGGAAAAACAACACTGACAGAGGCAGGGAGGGAGAAGGGAGGGAGGGGGGAGATGTAGGGGGCAAGAAAAGAGGGAGGGAGGGAGGGAGGGCGGGAGGGAGGGAGATGCAGGATGGCCAGGAGGGAGGGAGGGAGGGAGGGAGGGAGATTCAGGATGGCCAGGGGAGAGGGAGGGTGGAGGGAGGGAGAGAGATGCAGGAGGGCCAGGGGAGAGGGAGTGTGGAGGGGAGGGAGATGCAGGAGGGCCAGGGGAGAAGGAGGGAGGGAGGGAGGGAGGGAGGGAGGGAGGGAGGGAGGGAGGAGGGAGGGAGGGAGGGAGGGAGGGAGGGAGGGAGGGAGGGAGGGAGGGCGTGCGTAAGTACATTTCATTCGCCTCTGCCTCTTTGAAAAGTCTTCCCTCATTTCTTTCCTCCTCTCTCCCCACCCCCTTCCCCTGTCCTACTCTCCCCTCTCCTCCTCTCTGTCCTCCTCTCTTCCTCCACCCGCTCCTCCTCTCCTCCCCCTCTCCTCCTCCCTCTCCTCCTCCCCTAACTCTGTCTCTGTCTCCCTGCCTCTCTTCCCCTGTCTGTCTGTCTCCCCACCTCTCTTCCTTGTCTGTCTGTCTCCCTGCCTCTCTTCCCTGCCTGTCTGTCTCCCTGCCTCTCTTCCCTGTCTGTCTGTCTGTCTCCCTACCTCTCTTCTCTGTCTGTATGCCTCCCTGCCTCTCTTCCCCTGTCTGTCTGTCTCCCTGCCTCTCTTCCCTGCCTGTCTGTCTCCCTGCCTCTCTTGCCTGTCTGTCTCCCTGCCTCTCTTCCCTGCCTGTCTGTCTCCCTACCTCTCTCCCCTGTCTGTCTGTCTCCCTGCCTCTCTTCCCTGTCTGTCTGTCTCCCTGCCTCTCTTCCCCTGCCTGTCTGTCTCCCTGCCTCTCTCCCCTGTCTGTATGCCTCCCTGCCTCACTTCCCTGCCTGTCTGTCTGTCTCCCTGCCTCTCTTCCCTGCCTGTCTGTCTCCCTGCCTCTCTTCCCTGCCTGTCTGTCTCCCTGCCTCTCTTGCCTGTCTGTCTCCCTGCCTCTCTTCCCTGCCTGTCTGTCTCCCTACCTCTCTTCCCCTTTCTGTCTGTCTCCCTGCCTCTCTCCCCTGTCTGTCTGTCTCCCTGCCTCTCTTCCCTGTCTGTCTGTCTCCCTGCCTCTCTTCCCCTGCCTGTCTGTCTCCCTGCCTCTCTCCCCTGCCTGTCTGTCTCCCTGCCTCTCTTGCCTGTCTGTCTCCCTGCCTCTCTTCCCTGCCTGTCTGTCTCCCTGCCTCTCTTCCCAGCCTGTCTGTCTCCCTACCTCTCTCCCCTGTCTGTATGCCTCCCTGCCTCACTTCCCTGTATGTCTGTTGCACCTGCTTGTTGTTTTATCTTAAGGATGAATGATGGATTGAGAAGCATTAAGGCCCCCTCTGATGGGCTGCTGAGACATTAAGGTCCCGTCTGATACTAACTACATATCAGTAGACAGACCTTCTACTACACAATAAATAATGAGAACCTGTGAATAATGATAAACCACATGGCTGTATTTAGACAGCCCTACAGCATCAAGACACCAGCATTCAGCCCAGCAACATCAAGACACCAGCATTCAGCTCTACAGCATCAAGACACCAGCATTCAGCCCAGCAACATCAAGACACCAGCATTCAGCCCTACAGCATCAAGACACCAGCATTCAGCCCAGCAACATCAAGACACCAGCATTCAGCCCTACAGCATCAAGACACCAGCATTCAGCCCAGCAACATCAAGACACCAGCATTCAGCCCTACAGCATCAAGACACCAGCATTCAGCCCAGCAACATCAAGACACCAGCATTCAGCCCTACAGCATCAAGACACCAGCATTCAGCCCTACAGCATCAAGACACCAGCATTCAGCCCTACAGCATCAAGACACCAGCATTCAGCCCTACAGCATCAAGACACCAGCATTCATCCCAGCAACATCAAGACACCAGCATTCAGCCCTACAGCATCAAGACACCAGCATTCAGCCCTACAGCATCAAGACACCAGCATTCAGCCCAGCAACATCAAGACACCAGCATTCAGCCCAGCAAAATCAAGACACCAGCATTCAGCCCTACAGCATCAAGACACCAGCATTCAGCCCAGCAACATCAAGACACCAGCATTCAGCCCTACAGCATCAAGACACCAGCATTCAGCCCTACAGCATCAAGACACCAGCATTCAGCCCAGCAACATCAAGACACCAGCATTCAGCCCTACAGCATCAAGACACCAGCATTCAGCCCTACAGCATCAAGACACCAGCATTCAGCCCTACAGCATCAAGACACCAGCATTCAGCCCAGCAACATCAAGACACCAGCATTCAGCCCTACAGCATCAAGACACCAGCATTCAGCCCTACAGCATCAAGACACCAGCATTCAGCCCTACAGCATCAAGACACCAGCATTCAGCCCAGCAGTGTCAAGACACCAGCATTAAGCCCAGCAATGTCAAGACACCAGCATTCATCCCAGCAGCATCAAGACACCAGCATTCATCCCAGCAGCATCAAGACACCAGCATTCAGCCCTAGAGTTCAAGACACCAGCATTCACACTACTGCATCAAGACACAAGCATTCACCCTACAGCATCATGACACCAGCATTCAGAACAGTAGCATCAAAACACCAGCATTCAACCCTACAATAACATGCTACCAGCATTCATCCATATAGCATCAAAACACCAGCATTCAGCCCAGCAGCATCAAGATACCAACCTTCAGTCCAGCAGCATCAAGATAACAGAATTCGGCAATACAGCATCAAGACAACATAATTCAGCGCAGCAGCATCAAGACACCAGCATTCAGCCCAGCAGCATCAAGACACCAGCATTCAGCCCTACAGCATCAAGATACCACCATTCAGCAATACAGCATCAAGACACCAGCATTCAGCCCAGCAGCATCAATACACCAGTATTCAGCCCTACAGTATAAACACACCAGAATTCAACCCAGCAGTATCAAAAAACCACCATTCTGTCCAGCAGCATCAAGACTCCAGCATTTTGCCCTACAGCATCAAGACACAATCATTCATCCGTACAGGATCAAGACAGCATCATTCAGCCCAGCACCAACAAGACACAAGCATTCAGGTCTACAGCATCAAGTCACCACATTCAGCCCAGAAGCATGAAGACACCAGCATTCAGCCCTAAATCATCGTGACATCAGCATTCATCCCAACAGCTTCAAGACACCAGCATTTAGCCCTAGAGCAACAACAAACCAGTATTGACCCCTACAGCATCAAGTCACCAGCATTCAGTGCTACAGCATCAAGACAACAGCATTCATCCCAGCAGCATCAAGACATCAGCATTCAGGCCTATAGCATCAAGATAACAGCATTCAGCCCTACAGCATTAAGACACCAGCATTCAGTGCTTCAGCATCAAGACAACAGCATTCATCCCAGCAGCATCAAGACAACAGCATTCATCCCAGCAGCATCAAGATAACAGCATTCAGCCCTACAGCATTAAGACACCAGCATTAAGCCCAGCAGCATCAAGAAACCAGCATTCAGCAATACAGCATCAAGATACCAGCAATCAACTCTAAAACAAAAAGACACCAGCATTCAGCCCTACAGCATCGAGACAACAGCATTCAGCCCTGCAGCATCAAGACAACAGCATTCAGCCCTACAGCATTAAGACACCATAATTAAGCCCAGCAGCATCGAGACACAAGCATTAAGCCCAGCAGCATCAAGACACCAGCATTCAGCCCAGCAGCATCAAGACAACAGAATTCGGCAATACAGCATCAAGACAACATAATTCAGCGCAGCAGCATCAAGACACCAGCATTCAGCCCAGCAGCATCAAGACACCAGCATTCAGTTCTACAGCATCAAGATACCAGCATTCAGCCCAGCAGCATCAAGACACCAGCATTCAGCCCTAAAGCATCAAGATACCAGCATTCAGCAATACAGCATCAAGACACCAGCATTCAGCCCAGCAGCATCAATACACCCGCATTCAACCCTATGGCATCAAGACACCAGCATTAAGCCCAGCAGCATCAATACACCAGCATTCAACCCTATGGCATCAAGAAACCACCATTATGTCCAGCAGCATCAAGACTCCAGCATTTTGCCCTACAGCATCAAGATACCAGCATTCAGCAATACAGTATAAACACCACCAGCATTCATCACTACAGTATCAAGACACCAGCATTCATCCCTACAGCACCAAGACACCAGAATTCAACCCAGCAGTATCAAGAAACCACCATTCTGTCCAGCAGCATCAAGACTCCAGCATTTTGCCATATAGCATCAAGACACAATCATTCATCCGTACAGGATCAAGACAGCAGCATTCAGCCCAGCAAAATGAAGACACCAGCATCCAGCCCTACACCAACAAGACACAAGCATTCAGGTCTACAGCATCAAGTCACCACATTCAGCCCAGAAGCATGAAGACACCAGCATTCAGCCCTACGGCATCAAGACACCAGCAATCAGCAATACAGCCTCAATAACCAAAATTCAGCCCAGCAGCATCAATACACCAGCATTCATGTCACAACGGCTGATGTAGATGTGGTGAAGGAGTCAAACGCAGACACAGAAGCTCAGTCCAATACTTTACTGAACACGACCAAAATATACAAAACACTGGCCTCAAAACAAACAAGAGGCAGACGATGCGCAACAATGCGCAAAAGGCTAGTATTCCAAGGCGCATGAAAACAGTACAGTGTGACGACAGGGAAAACAACAAACAAACAACGAGCCGACCTGATGACAGGCGAACAATAACACACAACACAAGACTAACCAAACGAGAAACTTATAGGAGACATAATTAACCAAACAGGAAACAGGTGTCCACAATCAGACAAAACCAAACAGACATCGAAAACATCAAACGGTGATAGCTAGTACTCCGGGGACAACGACCGCCGAAACCTGCCCGAACAAGGAGGAGGAGCAGCCTCGGCCGAAACCGTGACAGTACCCCCCCCTTGACGCGCTGCTCCAGCCGTGCGCCGACCCCGGCCTCGGGGACGACCAGGAGGACGCGGAGCAGGACGCGTAGGGTGTCCACGGTGGAACTCCGTCAGGAGAGACGGGTCTAGGATGTCTCTCCTCGGCACCCAGCACCGTTCCTCCGGACCGTACCCCTCCCACTCCACGAGATATTGGAGACCCCCCATCCGACGTCTCGAATCCAAAATGGACTGAACTGTGTACGCCGGAGCCCCCTCGATGTCCAGTGGGGGCGGAGGAGTCTCTCTGATCTCATCGTCCTGGAGTGGACCAGCTACCACCGGCCTGAGAAGAGACACATGGAACGAGGGGTTAATATTCTTATAATCAATAGGCAGTTGTAACCTGTAACACACCTCGTTCAATCTTCTCAGGACTTTAAAAGGCCCCACAAACCGCTGACCCAGTTTCCGGCAGGGCAGGCGGAGGGGTAGGTTTCTGGTAGAGAGCCAGACTCGATCACCAGGTGCGTACACCGGCCCCTCACTGCGGTGGAGATCGGCGCTCGCCTTCTGACGACGGATGGCCCGCTGCAAGTGGACGTGTGCAGCGTTCCACGTCTCCTACGAGCGCCGCACCCACTCATCCACCGCAGGAGCCTCGATCTGGCTCTGCTGCCACGGTGCCAGAACCGGCTGGTAACCGAACACACATTGGAAAGGGGTTAGATTGGTTGAGGAGTGGCGGAGAGAGTTCTGGGCCATCTCTGCCCAGGGGACATACCTCGCCCACTCCTCCGGCCGGCCCTGGCAATACGATCTAAGAAACCTACCCACATCCTGGTTCACACGTTCCACCTGCCCATTACTCTCCGGGTGGTAACCCGAGGTCAGGCTCACCGAGACCCCCAAATGCTCCATAAACGCCCTCCAGATTCTGGAGGTAAACTGGGGACCTCGATCAGACACTATATCCTCGGGTACCCCGTAGTGCTGGAACACGTGGGTGAATAGTGCTTCGGCGGTCTGTAGGGCAGTAGGAAGACCCGGCATAGGGAGCAGACGACAGGCCTTAGAGAACCGATCCACAACGACCAGTATAGTAGTATTCCCCTGCGAGGGGGGAAGGTCAGTGACGAAATCCACCGAGAGGTGAGACCATGGTCGTTGTGGAACGGGCAGGGGTTGTAACTTACCCCTGGGCAGGTGTCTAGGCGCCTTACACTGGGTGCACACCGAACAGGAGGAGACATAAACCCTCACATCCCTGGCTAACGTTGGCCACCAGTACTTAGCGCTGAGGCAGTGCACAGTCCGGCCAATACCAGGATGTCCAGAGGAGGGTGACGTGTGAGCCCAATATATCAGTCGATCCCGAACCTCGAGCGGAACGTACGTCCGACCCACCGGGCACTGTGGAGGACTAGGGTCGGTACGCAACGCCCGCTCGATTTCAGCATCGACCTCCCACACTACCGGTGCCACCAGACAAGACTCCGGCAGTATGGGAGTGGGCTCAACGGACCTCTCCTCCATGTCATACCGCCGAGACAGTGCGTCTGCCTTACCGTTCTGGGACCCAGGGATGTACGTGATCTTAAATACGAACCGGGCTAAAAACATGTTCCACCGCGCCTGGCGAGGGTTCAATCTCCTAGCTGCCTGGATGTACTACAGGTTACGGTGGTCAGTCAAAATGAGAAAAGGGTGTTGAGCCCCCTCAAGCCAATGCCTCCACACCTTTAGGGCCTGTACCACGGCTAACAGCTCCCTGTCCCCTACGTCATAATTTCGCTCCGCCGGGCTGAGCTTTTTGGAGTAAAAAGCACAGGGGCGGAGTTTAGGTGGCGTGCCGGACCGTTGCGAAAGTACGGCCCCAATACCGGCCTCTGACGCGTCAACCTCTACCTGAAATGGTAAAGCGGGATCCGGATGCGCCAGCACCGGAGCCGAAGTAAACAGGTCCTTCAGTCTCCCAAAAGCCCTGACCGCCTCGACTGACCACTGCAAACGCACCGGACCCCCTTCAACAGAGACGTTATGGGGAGCTGCCACCTGTCCAAAACCCCCGGATAAACCTCCGGTAGTAATTTGCAAACCCCAAAAACCGCTGCACCTCTTTAACGGTGGTTGGAGTTTGCCAATTACGCACGGCTGACACTCGGTCAACCTCCATCTTCACCCCTGACGCAGACAACTGATAACCCAAAAAAGAGATCGACTCCTGGAAAAACAGACATTTCTCTGCCTTGACATACAGGTCGTGCTCCAACAGCCTCCTCAACACTCGGCGCACCAGGGCTACATGCTCGGCTCGGGTATAAGAGTACACAAGAATGTCATCAATGTACACGACCACACCCTGCCCCTGCATGTCCCTGAAGATCTCATCTACGAAGGATTGGAAGACTGAAGGAGCGTTCATCAACCCGTATGGCATGACGAGATACTCGTAATGACCTGAGGTGGTACTAAATGCTGTCTTCCATTCATCTCCCTCCCTAATGCGCACCAAGTTGTATGCGCTCCTGAGATCTAATTTTGTGAAGAAACGCGCCCCGTGCAATGACTCCGTCATAGTCGCAATCAGCGGGAGTGGATAACTGTATTTCACCGTGATCTGATTGAGACTACGGTAATCAATGCACGGGCGCAAACCTCCATCCTTCTTCTTCACAAAAAATAAGCTTGAGGACGCAGGGGAAGTGGATGGCCGTATGTATCCTTGTCTCAGAGATTCGGCTATGTAAGTCTCCATAGCTCTCTTCTCCTCTTGAGACAGAGGATACACATGGCTCCGTGGGAGCGCTGCTCCTGCCTGGAGGTCTATCGCACAATCCCCCTGTCTATGAGGAGGCAACCGCGTCGCCCTCGATTTACTGAACACGATTGCCAAATCCTCATATTCGGGGGGAATGTGCAGCGCGGGCACCTGGTTTGGACTCTCCACCGAGGTCGCCCCCACGGAAACACCTAGACATCGCCCCACACACTGAGCAGACCACTCCTTAAGAGCCCTCTGTTGCCACGAAATAGAAGGATTATGGGTAATCAACCAGGGAAGCCCCAACACCACCGGATACGCAGGAGAGTCAATCAGATATAGCTGAATAGTCTCCTCATGACCCCCCTGCGTCCTCATCCTAAGTGGCGCTGTGACCTCCCTAATCAACCCCGATCCCAGGGGACGGCTGTCTAACGCATGGACAGGAAATGGGGCGTCGACTGGAAGAAGGGGAATTCCTAGTTTCAAACAAAAATGTTGATCAACAAAATTCCCAGCTGCGCCTGAATCTACTAGCGCCTTATGCTGGGAATGAGGTGCAACCTGTGGAAAATGTACAGGTAAACAGACGTGCACAACAGAGAGCTCTGGGGAAGTGGGACGCCTACTCACCTGGAATGACTCCCCAGTGCGTAACCTGTCATCCTCTCCCCTAGGAGACCCTCCCCAGCACCTGGCCGCAGTGTGCCCTCCACGGCCACAGTTGGTGCAGGGGACAGCCCCCCTCGGGCTCCTCCTCCTCCTCTCTCTAGCGCCAGCACCTCCGAGCTCCATAGGGCTCGGCTCGGAGGTGCTGGAGGGTGGAATGGACGACCTTCACTCGGAACGTCCGCGGGTTGCCAGCAGGGTGTCAAGCCGGATGGACATGTCCACCAGCTGGTCGAAGGTGAGGTGGGCATCCCAGCAGGCCAACTCTCGACGGACGTCCTCCCGTAGACTACAACGGTAGTGGTCGATGAGGGCCCGCTCATTCCACCCTGCATCCGCCGCTAGAGTCCGGAACTCCAGGGCGAACTCCTGTGCACTCCTCCTCTCCTGTCGGAGGTGGAACAGACGCTCCCCCGCGTAGGTGATGGTGGCGGCGTCTATTCCCCTCCATTCGGCGTTGGCCCACTCCAACGCCTTGCCGGTGAGACAGGAGATGAGGGCGGAGACGCTCTCGTATCCCGAGGGCGCCGGGTGTATGGTAGCCAGGTAGAGTTCCACCTGCAGGAGGAACCCCTGACACCCGGCTGCGGTACCATCATATGCCCTCGGGAGCGCGAGCCGAAAACCACTGGGTTCCGGTGCTGGAAGAGAAGGACTGGCCGATGGTGATGGTATGGTGTGCGGAGGTGTGGGCACCTCTCCGGTGACCAAACGGCGCAGAGTGTTAGACACCTCGTTCATGGCGGTCCCAAGTTGCTGGATCATGGTGTCCTGATCGCTGATCCGTTCCTCCAGCGACTTGGGTGCCGCCGCTGCTCCTGCTGACTCCATGGTGGTGTGTTATTCTGTCACAACGGCTGATGTAGATGTGGTGAAGGAGTCAAACGCAGACACAGAAGCTCAGTCCAACACTTTACTGAACACGACCAAAATATACAAAACACTGGCCTCAAAACAAACAAGAGGCGGACGATGCGCAACAATGCGCAAAAGGATGGTATTCCAAGGCGCACGAAAACAGTACAGTGCGACGACAGGGAAAACAACAAACAAACAACGAGCCGACCTGATGACAGGCGAACAATAACACACAACACAAGACTAACCAAA